>NC_050513.1:2837639-2853006 GCF_002922805.2 Oryzias melastigma
AAAAGGAGAACATTCATGCCTGCATCTGAAGAACACTGCCACTTTAAACATAATTTATCTACATAGCCTTTGCACTACAATACTGAAAGTTCTGTAAATTTTGTACATTATACTTTTATATTTACATCCTTCTTTTTTATTCTTAATATTATTATTATTATTACTGTAATTAGTGTTGCTGTTTGCACAAAGGGAGGAGAGAGGAAGAAATTTCATCTGTGCTTTGTATGCCCTGTACTCAGCATATTTGACAAATAAAAGCCTACTTGACTTGACTTGAAATTATGTTAGCCGCATTTAAAAAAAAATCTTCTCTAAAAAGTAAAAAAAAAACTCAAATAGTAATTTTATTACACATGCTTGAAAGATTATCAGCTGTCACACAGTTGAAATGTAGAAAAGCAGAATTTTACCATCAGATTTTTGATTAGCACCATGCTAACTATGAAGCTAGCTAAATGCTTAAACAAACACTGCTACACGACAAAAACTACGTTTTTAACATGTTCTTGTGGCATTTTTCTGGTAATGGAGGACATGTGAAGAAAATTAGGCTCAAAAATGAATTTCTGAGGAGGGGAGAGTGGGGTAATTAGTGCCAAGGGGCAAATAGAGACCCTCTTTTGTCTCTAAAACCACAGAAGAAGACGGTGATTTAACCACACAATTTGAAGGATGCATCCACCTCTATGACCGAGTTTTTTTTTCATTGCTGTGTTTGAAGGATACACATAAATTGAGAACAGTTCACACGTGTTTTAGTTCTTAGCAAGCTATGAGCTGGTTACAGTTAGCATGATGCTAGCTTAGTTGAATCCATCTTTGTAAAGGGATTGCGATCATTTGTGCCAAAGAAGGAAGTGGGTTAAGTTGTGATATCCAGCGGCACATCTTTATATTTAGAGAAAATTGTAAAGGAGTCATCTACAGAAACAATGTTCTTAAGAAACCACAAAAATCTGGGTCAAAACTGTACGGGTGGATAGCTTCAATATTGCTGCCATTTTTGTGTGTGAGGGGCTGTAAGCTAGCAGGAGCGAGTGTAAACAGAGAGCTGTCAGCCATGTTGGAGACTATAAGGGGGGCTGGGGTTACTCCAAGACACAACTAAGAGGTAAATTGCTGAAGAACTACTACCGCTCTGCAGAAACTATGTCCAATAAAAAGGAGAGGTTTATTGTTTTTAGCTAAAATCAGTACAACTATAGTTAAAAGACACTTTAAAAATACATAAAAATATGATTGGATTGCTCAAATTGCTCTAATTAGCCTAAACTATTGACCAATGCTATGAGGGAGACATGCTAAATTACCACTACAAAATAAAGATTAGCTTAAAATTAACTAGAAACCTAGCCAACAAGGCCAAGTGGGCCCCATATGATTTCAAAGTGGGCAGAAAATTGGGTTTGTCCGCAGTTTCTGTGGCCCCACCTGTGTCTGCCCGCTTTGGCTTGAGTGGGCACTGTGTGTGTAGCTTGCTAAAACAGAGCTTGCTACAATGGAGCTCGCTAGCATGCTGCAACTGAGCTAGCTAGCTTGCTACAACAGAGCTTGTTGGCTCGTTACAGAGGCGCTAGCCAGCATGCTACAGAGGACCTCGCTAGCTCGATACAGTGGAGCTAAATACAACAGAGCTCGCTAGCTCGATACAACGGAGCTCGATACAGTGGAGCTCGATACAACGGAGCTCGACGCAGTGGAGCTCGCTAGCTCGATACAGCAAAGTTCAATACAACGGAGCCCGATACAGTGGAGCTTGATACAACAGAGCTCGCTACAGCTGAGCTCGCTAGATGGCTACATCAGACCTCGCTAGCATGCTACAGTGGAGCTTGCTAGTATGCTAGAGCGGAGCTCGCTAGCTCAATACAGTGGAGCTCAATACAGTGGAGCTTGCTACAATGGAGCTCGCTAGCATGCTGCAACTGAGCTAGCTAGCTTGCTACAACAGAGATTGTTGGCTCGCTAAAGAGGAGCTTGCCGGCATGCTAAAGCAGACCTTGCTAGCTCGATACAACGGAGCTCAACACAGTGGAGCTCACTAGCTCGATACAGCAAAGCTCAATAGAGTGGAGCTCACTAGCTCGATACAGCGGAGCTCAATGGCTCGCTACTGCATACCTTGCTAGCATTCTACAGCAGAGCTCACTAGCATGCTACATAGGAGTTTGCTAGCATGCTACACAAGAGCTCACTATCATGCTACAGTGGAGCTCCCTAGCTCGATACTACAGAGCTCGCTAGCTTGATACCGCGGAGCTCTCTAGCACACTACACTGTCCACCAGGCGGCTGGCTAGCATTGCATGCTAACCCACTTAGTTCCCACTTAAGCCAATGTGGGCAAACAGAGGTGGGGCCACCACATAAACTGATGACAAACCCAATCAACGCCCACATTTTGTGTTCACTTTTAAGTCATATGGGGCCCATTTGGCCTTCCTGGCTGTTAACTATATAGTGCACTATATAGTTGGTTTGCCGTTTCCTAGTGCTGTCCGAATCTACAATTCCAAAATAAAGTGCACTAGAAATTTCCCATAAGTCTTTGAGAAAAACCAGCGTGTATCGATGCTTTTAGAGAGCATCTTAGCTAATGTAGACCACAATGCAGAGCGGTTGAACAATTTTTGTGAAAAATAATGTATTTAAATGTCGTTTTTTTTAAATAAAACATCAACACAGATGTAATAAAATGCTCATAATAATTAAATGGTGCACAAGTTGTTTTTGATATCCAGGGCACTAGATAGTCTCGCACTATGTAGTTTTTTAGTGGTTCGGGAGTTTGGCGGGAATTCGGACATAGCCTAGAAGTTTCTAAAATTACCAGCTAAGCTAGTCTAAATTACTGGAAGAAAGAAATTTTACGAATAAATATTCTGATTTATAGGTAAATATAAAGTGTCATCTGAAAGTGCTATTGTGTAATGTTGGTTGGGATCAATTTGTTTTAAAAATAATCCTAAAATAGCTAATATACATTACAACATTAGTCACCGCGTTCACACCAACAACAAGGTTTTGTGTGTGAACATCCATTTTTTTTCTTTTAATTTTCTGCATGCCAACACATTTTCATTTGACACCATCGTGACTTAACTCCAAGTCACACTGCTCACACATGCACCTCATTACTTGATGAGAAGCTAACACGCTAAGGAATTGGCAGTCTCGCTCTCACACTCACAAAGCGCACAATGATTGTGTTTGTTGAGCAGCACAGACACACGAGGAGTGCGGAGACAAATTAATGTGGAAAAAGCACACTGTCATCTGTCAGTGTGTGTGTGAGAGGAAAGTCCCAACAGCCTGGCTGCTACACAAGCCTTGTGTTATTGAAAAGTGTGCTGAATCTGTCACACTCATCTGCGCGAGCGAGAAACAGCCCACACAGCAGTTCAGCCCGCTCCTCCATCACGAGCAAGAGCACAAACACGCCGGCGTTGTCTTCACAAGTGTTCCTGGCTGATGCACACACACACAGGTGGAGATTTAAATGTGTGCAGCGGTGCAGTTCAAACCCCAGCGCACCGCGAGGGCGGCTCTGACCACGAAGGCGCTTCCAAAACAAAAACAATGGAGGAGAGCGGCCAGCTGGAACCAGTTTATGCCGTCAACGTCTTCATAGCACGAACCTCTTCTTATCCAGATGCTTGTTAGCTTCTTACATTGTCTGGCAGGTCAAATCCGCCCCCCTGGTGCTCGGGGTGACCTTGTTCCGGGAGGGGTCATCAATACTTAAATACCCACGGTTCCCAAACAAGTGTGACCGTCTGTAATGGCTTTCTTCGTTATAATTTCATGACCCTGCGCAGACACAACATGACAACGTTAATTATTCACTTCCATATGAGGGGGGTGGACTGTTGCCGGGCAGATTACAGAGGTGCCCCAGACAGAAGCTCGGCTGACCCCTCCCCCGCGTCCCCTACCCACAGCTGCAAACTTCCGACCTTCCCCCCACTTTCAAAAACAAAAAATAACTTTGTTATTGACAAATCTGTTTATGATATGATGTTTTGTTTTTGTTTTTTAGGCTGTTTTAAAGTTTGGCTGATATTTACGACCAAGCTGTTTTGGCTAATTTAAGCTTTTATTCATTTGTTTGGGTTTTTTTTTTTCAGTTTATTTTGGCTACTTTGAACTTTAGCTATTTTTCAGCAACATGCTAGCTGACTAATTTAGGCTTTTTTCAGTTTATTTAGGCTACTTTGAACTTTAGCTATTTTTTAGCTACATGCTAGCTGACTAATTTAGGCTTTTTTCAGTTTATTTTGGCTACTTAGATGTTTAGCTATTTTTCAGCTACATTTTAGCTGTTTTGGCTAACCTGAGTTTTTTTTTTTTTTTTTAGTTTTTAGTCTAATATTAGCTAATATGACATTTAGCTATTATTTTAGCTGGTTATCAATTTCAGCATCTTCAGCTGCCAAATTCAGCTTACAGCATTCAAACTAGCATTATTGCAGATAATGCTTTATATCTAGATCATAATTATGTTAAAAATTTCGTTTTAGAGTGTCCAATAAATGTTTATCCAGTTCGGCCTGAGACCTAAGGTGTGTTTGGATTCTGGCTCCTTGTGCGACTGAGTTTGACACCCCTGCTTTAACCTCAGGTGTGACCCTTCAGGTATGGCAACAAAAGAAGGGGCGGGACAAACTCCTCGTCTGTCCCCACTTTTTTCTTTTCCGTAGTTTCTCTCCTGAACACTCTGTGAGTGACTGAGATGTTGGCCAGATTCCCAGCTTTTATCCAAGAATGAAAACAAAAGACAAAAGCGAACGCCAGCATTGTAATGGAACAGACGATGGCTTTTTGATGGTGGTGGTGGGGACATTTCCTGGAAGATGATGCCTTTCTGTAACTTCGTTGCTGTAACATTGGACAGCTTCTTCTTATCCTTGAAAGATGTTGTTTGTTCAGTAATTCACTTCAGAAATGAGGAAATTCCACCCAGCTTGGCTCTTGAGGAGATAAATACTGGAATACTGTTTGGGCCGTGAATCTCCTCCTTGTCCTCGCCGCTAACTCCACATTCCTCCACTCGTATCCCCAAGTTGTATCCTTTGTTTGACCTTTCTTCAATTTTTTTGCTCCTCATCCACAACCCATCCCCACCAGTCTCCGAACTCCTCCTCCGAGGGCCTTTGTTTCCCAGATCTTTGAGTGGGAGTGATGGCTTGGTTTGTGGATGAGGGCAGATCTTTCATCGCACACTTGTCTTTCTGGGAGCCATGCGTGGGAGTTTACATAACCCCCCCATACGAACCTACAGCTTTTTCCCCTCTTAGGTAAACACGACTGCTGCCTGTCCTCCGTCTCCTCTTCTTTGTGTTTCCATTGTTCCTTGATTCAATCAAATAAAGCCCCCTTGAGTGGAATTTGAAACCTTAAATCATTTTTTGGAAGAATTTCATATGCTTGTCGAATCATTTTAGGTTGTGAAAAAAAAAACACATTAGAAGAAGAAAGCCAATCAGATTTTCAGGCGTGTTTGATCATCTTGTCCTTGGATTAAAGCGTTTTATTTTTTGATGCCTTTAATCTTTAATTCAGCTGCTTGTAGCTATCCAGGCGGTGATGCATCATATCAGCCTCCACCGTCAACCGCAAGGAGTGAACGACGCTTTGGGTTAACTGAGTGGTCCCCAACCTTCGGCCCACGGGCCGGATCCGGCCCTCCTCCACATTTAGTCCGGCCCCCCAAAAACTATCAGAGATGCATCATTTATTTTCTTTCTGGTGATGCATCATATCAGCCTCCACCATCAACCACGAGGAGGTTGAGTGAACGCCTCTTTGGGTTAAATCAGGGGTTTCTCAAACTATGGCCCGCGGGCCGAGTCGGCCCTCCTCCTTTTTTAGCCCGACCCCCCAAAACACTATCAGAGACGCACCTTAATTTTTAATTTTTCGCACATAGAATGTGACTTTTTATTCCACCCTTCTGAGGTCCAAGCTCTCTATCCAGGCTGTGGACGAGTCTCTGGGTTAAAAGACGCTTCCTTTGCATGTCTGCACGCAGGAAGTGTTTGTGTGGGCTGCTGTGGTTTCCTGTGTCTTGGAAGAAAAGCATAAAAGAGGAGGCGAAGAGAGGGGCAACAGTCCTGCCGAATTTGGAAACCAATAAAAAGGAGGGGTTTAATTGCAAACATGCGCCTTTTTCGTGATGCCAGTCGGTCCAATTGGCCCAGCCCTGCCGGGCGCTAGTGGAAGGAAGGGAGTGTTCATCCTGCCCACCTGGGTGGACTTCCTGTTTCCACCCGAGAGTCAGGTCAAAGCTTCCTACGACCACCGAGGTGTTGAGTATATGTGGGCTTTCCCAGCCTCCCATAGCTGACCTCTGACCCGGGAACACATCGACAGCTGGGTTAGTGACACCGGATCCGTGTTTGGGTTGTCTCTGCTTTGTCCGGACTGCCACCGTGTGTGTGTGTGTGTGTGTCACTGACGACGATGGATCGTATTTATAAAACAATGTTCTTCTGTTTCCCCAGATTTTCCATGGGAACACCGACCCGACCGAGGTGGTTCTGAACCGCGTCCCACAGCCCGTGTTGGCCCGATACGTCCGGATCCGACCGCAAACGTGGCAGAACGGGATCGCCCTGCGCTTTGAGCTCTACGGATGCCAGATTACAGGTTGGATTTCATTATTTCCCTCCTTTTTGTTTGCATAAAAAGATGTGTTCACTTGAATAAAGATCTGTTTTAAAAGATGTTTTCTTCTTAAAACATTAAAATCTAGATTTGGGAGCAGACTTCCACCACAGTCTCCCTCTTAGTGTTTAAATATAGGAACCCTCAGGGTAATTAAAGGCAACTTTTACTGTGTTCTTTCTTCCACACGCCCCCATTGGTGTCATCTCAATCTTCCCATTTCCCTCAGCACTCCTCGTTTTTCCCCGCTCACGATTCACAAACTCTTTTTGATGCCTCCTCTTTGCTGCGCGAGCTCCTCCTCACGGAGAAACGAGTTCTCCTCAATCATTCATGGCTCCCTGTTCGCATCCGAAACTGTGATTCGACTCGATTGAAACTCTTTCCTACAGCAACCGCACACAAGGCAGTTTCTAAATATAGTAAATGACCTCAAAAGCCGGCGCGTCTTTTCAAAACGTGCATCTTTATCTGCACTTCCTCTGCCTCCTGTTTATTATTTACGACCCCTGCATGCGCGGTGACATAACAACATGAAAGTTTGATCTGTGTTCCCTTAGAGCACATGTGTCAAAGTCAAGGCCCAGGGGCCGGATCCGGCCCTCTGGGTAATTCTATCCGGCCCTCCAGATCATTTTATTTTATTGTTTTTAATGACCCGATGTTATCTTGCACTTATTTTTAACTTGTATAATTTTGACAAAATATATTTTTATGGAGAGTAAAATATTTAAAGTTATTTAAGGTTTAAGTTGATTTATTCTTACGTTAAGGCTTTATTCCTGTTATTATGTTAAAAAAGTTACGGTTTAAAGTTTTAAAAATTAGCATTCTGCTAGCTTTTTGGTACCATTATGGCACTTACTAGGATTTTTTAGGCTGTTTGGGAGGTTAGCTAATATTTCAGCAACATGCTAGCTGTTTTGGCTAATTTAGGATTTTGTTTTTAATTTTTTTAGGCTATTTTTTAGTTAGGCTAATATTTACATGCTAGCTGTTTTGGCTAATTTAGGCCTTTTTTGTTTTTAAAGCTGTTTTTGAGTTTAGCTAATATTTCAGATACAGGCTAGTTGCTTAGGCTAATTTTAGCTTCTTTTAAAGTTTTTTATGCTATTTTTGAGTTTAGCTAATATTTAGAATACATGCTAATTGGTTTAGCTAATTTAATCTTTTTTAAAGTCTTTAGGGCATTTTGTAATTTAGCTAATAATTTTGCTGCATGCTAGCTGTTTGGGTAATTTAGGCTTTTAGTTTTAATTTTTTTTAGGATGTTTTGGAGTTCAGCTAAAATTTCAGCTACATGCTAGCTGTTTTGGCTAATTTGGGATTTTCTTTTTGAATTTTTTAGGCTGTTTTGGAGCTTAGCTAATATTTCAGCCACATGATAGCTATTTTGACAAATTTATTTTGTAAATAAATTTACAATTTATTTTTTTATAAAGGCTCTTTTGGAGTTAGGATCATATTTACACGGTAGCTGTTTTTGCTAATTTAGGCTTTTTACATTTTTAGGCTATTTTAAAGTTTAGCTATTTTTTTAGCTTCATGCTAGCTGTTTCGGCTAACCTAAGTTTTTTTTAAAGGTTTTTTTAGGCTAATTTGGCATTTAGCTAATATTTTACCTGGCTATCAGCTTCAGCTATTAGTTTCAGCATCCAAATTCATCTTACAGCATTCACACTAGCAATATTGCAGATAATGCTATATATCTAGTTCACAATTATGTTAAAAAGTTACAGTTTTAATTTTTAAAAATATAGTTTTATGGTGTTCAATAAATGTTAATCACGATCGGCCCGCGACCTCAGCACAACTAACATCTCCCCTTTTACTTTCTGCCTCTTCTCTTCATCCCGTCTGCCTCCTCTTGCCTCTTGCTCGCATTATACCTTTCCCTTGATCCTCCCTTCTCCTGCTCAGATTCCCTCGGCGCTTAATGCCCAACCGCTTTTATGTGTAATTTTCTCCTGCCGACAAACGCAGAAAAAGGAGGAATGAGCATTAAAAGATGCTTAAGTATGAGAGCGCACCAATGCGAAGACCTAATTATCTCTCTAATGGTAGTCTAAATGTATTCCGAACATGAATCCGTAACATTTTCCCCCTCTCCAACCCTCCTCTGACTTATTTTTTTCCCTTTTAAAGTTTAGCGGCCGGCGCTGCGATCCTTAACAGCTCCCCAGTGGGGAAGTGTGTACCCGCGTTTAGATGATCCGTCCTGAAGCCTCTGCTCTTTTTTTCCTGTGCTGCAGATGCTCCGTGCGCCAACCTGCAGGGAATGCTGTCCGGGCTCCTCCCAGATTCCCAGATTTCGGTGTCGTCCAGCCGGGACGTGGTGTGGAACCCAGGCGCCGCTCGGCTGGTGGCGAGCCGCTCCGGCTGGTTCCCGGCGCCAGCGCAGCCTCTGACCGGAGAAGAGTGGCTACAGGTATTGACTTTTTTTTTGTATTTCAGCGTGTCGCTGGCATTCGTTGAAAACGCTGTCGAATCCCTTCAGGTGGATCTGGGAGTACCGAAGACGGTCCGTGGAGTCATTACCCAGGGGGCTCGGGGAGGAGACCCAGGAAGTGCGACGGAAAACCGGGCGTTTGTCAGGAAGTATAAGGTGGCGCACAGCCTTGACGGAAAGGACTGGAACCTCATCATGGACTCCAAAACAAGCCTACCCAAGGTGGATGAACGGACGGAGTACAGCGTGGAATACAAGATATGAATTTGGCAGTCATCATGTTGTTGTTGTTGCAGATTTTTGAAGGGAACACACACTATGACACCCCGGAGCTCCGACACTTCGAGGAGACGGTGGCTCAGTACATCAGGCTCTACCCTGAGCGGTGGTCTCCAGGAGGGATCGGGATGCGTGTGGAGATCCTGGGATGTGACCTTCCAGGTACGAACACGTTTCCTCTGCACGAATAGTGCTGATGCAACCAGAATAGAAGCTGTCGACAAGTTCACAGAAACGTATCCCCGGAGAACAGCAGCTCTGGTCTGTTCACTTTCCAGCGCGGTCTGTTACCCAGATGTGCTGCTCTTTTTTTCTTTTTTTTTCTGTTGGATCATAGACGCACTCGCATGGAATGTCACTGTTTACAGCTCCCCGTGTGCCTGAACCAGCCTCCACTTTTAAAGGCGCAGAAATCAGCCAAACAAGCAGGACGCAGAACTCCAACTACAAACTGCAGAGATCGGTCATTAGAGAGGCGTAAACCAGGGATACATTTTTTAAAAAAAATATGCATTCTTCTATATATTGTAAGTTATTAAACATGATTTTTACCAATTATCGCAGTATCACAATATTGTCAGACACGTATCGCATGGTTTAGTGAGGTATCCAGTGATTCCCAGCCCTACTAAGCAATATCTTCTGCACTTAATGATAGCTTTGTATTTGCTTTGTGATGTTTCAACTTTATGCTTAAAACTTTGTATTTGCTATTGTCGTTGGATCTGGTTGTCATAAAAGTCCTGAGCAGCAGTTGTTAACGTTGTTAGCTCCTGTTGTTTCACAGGACACGCAGAAGATATTGCCTAGTAGTACATAGACATGAACAAATGTTCAATAAACTTGTTCAGTAGACATAGACAATAGATCAAAGATATAGACAATAGATCAAAGATATAGACAATGGACCAAAGATATAGAGAATGGACCAAAGATATAGACAATCGACCAAAGACATAGACAATAGACCAAAGATATAGACAATGGACCAAAGATATAGACAATCGACCAAAGATATAGACATTGGACCAAGGATATAGACAATAGACCAAAGATATAGACAATGGACCAAAGATATAGACAATTGACCAAAGATATAAACAATGGACCAAAGATATAGACATTGGACCAAAGATATAGACATTGGACCAAGGATATAGACAATAGACCAAAGATATAGTAGACAATGGACCAAAGATATATACAATGGAACAAAGATATAGACAGTGGACCAAAGACATAGACAATGGACCAAAGATTTAAACAGTGGACGCAAAAACATATTTTTGGCACAAATGGAACCCCATGCGACCCACACTTAACCTACAGTTGCCCCCAAGGAAAACTGAGTTTGTGAACCCTGGTCAGAACAATTATAGTTGAAAAAAAATAAAACATTTGTCTCTGATAGTGTTTGGGCTTCCGAGCCAAATGTGTCGGTGGGCCAGATCCGGCCTGCGGGCTGTAGTTTGCAAAAAAATGTGGTTTAACTGCCGATCGACCACAAGCCAAAAATGACAATCCGAGAACCCTCTGGGATTAACACTTTTATGGAGAGGTGACCTTCACGAGAAGGATGACGGCTTTGAGGGAGACGTGACACACAATGCTTTTGTTAACAGGAATAATGGAGCGCTGCTGGCGTCCTGTAAATCATTCACTTCCCCTTCCGCTCAGACGTTCCAGCCTTCACGGTCGCTGTTATTATCGATACGACGATTCTAGCCGGAGCCATTCACACGGCTGAAGTCTTTCTCTCCCTGAGGCTCGGTGCGTGGGTCCATAAATGTTTTTGTTTCCCTCTCTGTTACCGCCTTTTCCTCTCCTCCCCTGTTACTCATCACTCCTTACCAAGCGCCGCTGTTGGTCCGCGCTCCTTCTGTTTCCCCCCGTTGCTGCACAGCTGCAGCGCTCCTCCGCTGTGACAGTTATTTATTTTTTTTTTTTTTACTCCGTGCACTCCCAGAATAAAAAATGCATGAGCCCAGGAAGGGGGAATTTTACAGATCTGTAAAGGAGTACGGTGGATTATCTCAGCCTCTTTCCAGGTAGCATAATTTTAGTCTTAGGAGAGCTTCCACTCACACCTATAATTTAAACCTCTGGTGGCTGAGCCTCTTTCTGGATTTCTGATTCCTTCACAGCTCCAGTTAATGCAGCTGAGACCACAATGGCATAATGATAGAGTTCACTCAGCCACAGATGGTTCCAGGTCTTTTTTTTTCAACCAGGTAATACAGAGGAGCCAAATTTGAACAAAAATGGCCCTAAATCACAGATTATTGATGGATATTCTTGAGATACTCTAGACCGAAATCCACTAGACTCATTTTGTGTGGTTTGCTTTCACATTGCACTTTTAGGAGCAGACTTACCTGCTTAGCAAAATGTCACACAGTTACAACAGCTGCATCTGTGGAGAAGTTATTAACAGAAAAATTGTGACTTTTAAGAAATATAGAGTAAACGCTACAAAAATGAGTGAAGAAGACTTAAAAGTTTCTTTTGAATGGAAGATATTTTTATCATTACAATATTAAAACTGCTTTTCATCAAAATCATCACTCAACTTGAAAAAATGTAGTTGCAGGTTCAAGTCTGGCTGTTGCCGATTAGTTGAATCAGGAATCAAGCATAAAAGCTTCTGCCAAATTGCTATTCATGATTCCTTACAATGAGGAACCTTGTAAATCAGGCTTGTCCAAAGTCTGGCCCATGGGCCAAATGCAGGGTTGACGGTGAGGGCTGCCACATTCAGGAGGGGTGGAAAGTGGAGAATTTTTCAATGAAATACAGGACAACTGTGTCTGTCTAAAATGCCGAAAGACTGGCTGTTTTTAAAGACTTCAATATCAAGATGCACCACAAGACGAGACGTGCTAGTTAAGCTATCTGGGATAGAATAGTGCATGGTCTTTATATATGAAATTCATTTGAGTCATTTTCTGTTCTTCGTGAATACATGTATAGTATGCCATTATGCCCAATGTCCCTGAAATAATTCATTTGTATTTATTATTACTGTATTTTCTGGAGTATAAGTCACTTTAATTTTGTATTTATTTTTTAATAGTTTGGCCAGAGGGGGCAATTTATACTTAGGACCATCTTATATGTTTTTTCCTCCTTGTTATGCGTCTTTTTTTTGGCTCATGTGACTTATACTCTGGTGAAACGGATACTCCAGTGACACTTTTACCCCAGTGTTACTTAAACTCCAGGGCAACTTATACTCCGGTGCGTCTTATGCTTTGGTGAGTCTTATACTTTGGTGAGTCTTATACTTTGATGTGTCTTATACTTCGATGCAACTTATACTCCAGTGCGACTTATACTCTGGTATGTCTTATACTTTGATGTGTCTTATACTTCAGTGCAATGTATACTCCAGTGCAACTTATACTTTGGTGCATATTATACTTTGGTGCAACTTATACTTTGATGCGTCTTATACTTTGGTGCGTCCTATACTTCGGTACAACTTATACTCAAGTGCGACTTATACTCCGATGTTACTTATACTTTGGTGCGTCTTATACTTTAGTGCGTCCCATACTTTGGTACAACTTATACTCCAGTCCGACTTATACTCCGATGTTACTTATACTTTAGTGCGTCTTATACTTTGATGCGTCTTATACTTTGGTGCAACTTATACTCCAGTGCGACTTATACTCTGGTGCGTCATATACTTTGGTGCGTCTTATACTTTGATGCGTCTTGTACTTTGGTGCAAGTTATACTCCAGTGCGACTTATACTCTGGTGTGACTTATACTTTGGTGTGACTTATACTTTGGTGCGTCTTCAAATGGTTGACACTTCCATGAATTATTGAGGATGTTATCCATATGTCACTATCAAATCCAAGTCCCTGATTGGTCAAAGATCAACCTGTTTTGTACATAAGGCCTAAAAAACAGATGTAAAAAACTTGGGTAGCGATATGAGAATTTTGCACACAGAAGCCCAAATATGTGTTTACAAAGACTCATTCTCAGGTAAATATAGTACACAGGTTCAAACAATGCTAGCCAAATGGTTGGCCCTCACAGATATTCACCTCACTAAATTACAAAAAGTTTGAACAGTCCTGTTGTAAATGGAGGATTTTAAAAGAGATGTTAAAACTTTGGAAATTATTGAGCTGATTTGTTGATAAATTGTCACAGTTTTCTCCTCTTTTTGGAAAAAGCAGTAAAACCCAAAAGCCATATAAAAAGAAGTGTTTTTTTTTTTCCCAGATTGCTTTAATTAAAATATCAACATAATGTCCTCTGAGGAGACGAAGGCACGGTGGTGCACTGTGGGAATGTATGCGAGGAAAAAGCTTCTTCAGAGTTCTCAACCTCACCCAAATGAATATAAAACACTCGCTACCTGTCTCTCCCATCCTTTCTTCTTGGCTGAGTGTGTGTCACGTCCATTCATCTGTGCCTCAGTGTGCCTGCCAACAAGGGACTTACAGAAAAGCTTTCTACATAATTAAAGATTTTTTTTTTCATTTTCATGACATACTGCTGAGTCAGACTCTTTGGAAAGAGCATCATCCAGAGGCTGCTGGCCCTCACCGCCGGCTTTTTATGCCGGAAAACAAGCCCTCTAAAGAATTTAAATGAGAGCATGCATGCTTACACGAGTGCACATCTGCATTATCTATGTGAGCTGCTCCCTTGAGTGCAGCTCTAAGTGTTGTCATCCCACGCATGGCGATGACTTGCATCATCACCTGCAGCAGAGGACGCATTATGTAAGGCAGGGCTCTGCTGCAGAGGTACATTTCCTGCATCACAAGCCTCCTCGCCGTTTCAAACCCACCGCTGTGGGCGAGGCAGGTCACATACGTTATCGCACGTTCACACAGATGCAGGAGTCAGTCCCGTTCCTGTGGCCCCCGACACTCCTGTCACACCCCGGAAAGGTCAGCACATTCACACCGTGACAGGCTATGACCTTTGGAAAGCACATAGTGCTCGGGAGAATCTGAATGGACTCGCCGGAGTGGTTCGTGTTTACATGTTTAGTTTCGCACACAGAAGGAAGCTCCTGGGCGCCCGGGCAGTGTGTGAATTCTTTGTTTATTCTAACGCCCGCGCCCCGGATTGAAACACAAAGGTTAGACAGGAATGACAAGCGGGAACACAGGCAGAATGTAAAGAAGCGTTTCTCATACACAAGTTTTGGGAAAGACGGCTGTTTCCTTGTCTTACTGCCTCAGTGGGCCTGCAGTGATAAGACTTTCATTAGGGTTTTAACGACCGTCATAAAGGACATGACATTAACGCTGGGTGAATGTCAGAAGCCATCGCCAGCTGTGGCCGGCCCTTTCATCTGTGCCATTTTTCCAGCTGCGGCACCGGCATCAGTTGTGTATCACATTTGGTTCACTGCTTTGTGCTTATTGCTTTTCACTGATTTTAATTGGTAATGGTAGTCACGAGTAAAGGAAAAGGCGCAGCAGGAGGGCTGAGGAGTGGCAACAACAGGCGCCGGGGATGCTAAATCAGCACCGTGGTGTTTGTCTGCTGGTTTGGTTTCTTTTTAAGTTGATGCTAAACCAGGGGTGTCGAACTCAATCTCACAGAGGGCCAAAATCCAAAACACACCTTGGGTCGCGGGCCGAACAGGATAAACATTTATTGAACACTCTAAAACTATCATTTTTAAAACTTTAAAACCATAACTTTTTAACATAATTATGAAATAGATATATAGCATTATCTGTGATAATGCTGGTGTGAATGATGTAAGATGAATTTGGCCGCTGAAGATGCTAGTGCTGATAGCTGAAGATGCTGAAGTTGATAGCTGAAAGCGCTCAAGCTAATCGCTAAAAAAAACGGCTAGCATGTAGCTAGAATATTTACTAAACTCCTAAACACCCTAAAATATAATTTAAAAAAAAACAAAATTAGCCAAAACAGCTAGCATGTAGCTAAAATAGCTAAACTTCAAAATAAGCTACATAAAAT
>NC_050513.1:2853077-2872721 GCF_002922805.2 Oryzias melastigma
ACCTACATAAAATATTTGAAAATACTTTAAAAAGCCTAAATTAGCCGAAACGGCTAGCATGTAGCTAGAATATTTACTAAACTCCAAAACAGCCTCAAATATAATTTAAAAAAACAAAATTAGCCAAAACAGCTAGCATGTAGCTAAAATATTAGCCAAAAACAAGCACAAAAGGGGTTTGGTCACCCTTTAAACTTCCAAATATTGTTAATTTTGGAACTTTTTAGCAATCGCTAACATGCTAGCAGTTGCCAACTTGACTTTTTTTTATTTTTGTCTTTTGAGTTTTTGTTCGAAAACTTTAACTTCCAAATACTGCAATTTTTTCAAAGTTTTAATCTGCTGCTTTTAGGTTTTATTTGGTTATTTTCTCCACTTGTTAGTGATTGCTAACAAGTTGAACTTGCTAGCAGTTGCTATCTCAGAAATGGAGAGGTATCATTGCCAGCTCACTAAATAACCAAACACTATCATATAACTTAATGAAGTAACTCATTAAACAACAGACACATTTTAATAATTGTTTAGATGTGATGCTTTAACATGGATGTAATAGAGGAAGAAGTGTAGCCTGGACAGGTAAGCTAGGTTAAGCTAGGCTGCTGCTTGGTCTTTGTTCCAATGTTATATTTTTGGGAAATTATAGTTTGTGACCATGTATAAGTTTTGTGACTTGATATGTCACAAAACATATGATATGTGATATGTCAATTAAAAAAACGAGAAAAAAAAAGTCAAGCTTGGTGAGTACTTCCTGTGTTGACAGGAAATGACGAAACATGTGTAAAAGTATAAAGTCACTTACAAATTTTGCCCAATACAGACTAATTATTTAGCCATTTAACGCTAGAGCTTTAGCTCCAGTGTTGACTTTCTTTGGACTACTGTAACTTTTCAACTGTTAGGGCAATTTCAGCTCTTATATACAGCACTTAGCATTGGTGATGTGCTTACCCAATTGACGCTATTGAGCTAATTCTGTGGCAGAGAAAAGCAGCTATTGTCAACAACAGAATTAGATGATTCATATTGATCACATAAACCAGGGATGGGCAAAGTTTTTGACTAGTGGGCCAAAGGGGCTCTAAAATTTTATAGAAGGGCTGGACCAGGACCAGATGTTTTAGCAGTGCTAGCAAGTTGAGCATTTGTAGCAGTTGCTAACTTGAAAATGGAGTCATCACTAGCTAACTAAATAATTAAAAACTATCAAATAACTTATTGCAGTACTTAATCATCAAAATATATCAATCATTACTTTGATGTGAGGCTTTCACATGACGGCAGAGAAGTAGTTTGGACAGGTAAGCTAGGTCAAGCTAGGCGAGCACTTCCTGTTTAAACAGGAAATGACGTTTAACCTATAAAAATATAAAATAACGTCAGAATTTGGCCCTATATAGATTAATTAATTATATGGTATTAGTTTTGCTGTCATGTTAAGCACAATTTAAAACAATATTGAAGGTTTAAGGAGGTCAAATCTGGATTTTTAGATGAGATGTGAACCAGACTTCTGTGCAGAAACTCCCACCGTTGAGCCATCTGCTTCTAATAAAACTTTAAATTCCATCTGTGGCCTGTTCAACATGTGTCTGTTTCTGTACACACACGGTGTGTTTTAACGAACCAAGTTGGGCTCTTTTTAGTTTTATATGTTTTTGTGTGTGTTTTTTTAAAGTTTATGTTTCACGAGTGAGTTATGGAGTGAGGGGCTACGCAACAGCCCAGACAGCAGCAGGGTGGATGGAGTGTGTTTGTGTGTGCGCTGGAGCCTCCCTGACAGCTAGTGAGTGGTCTCAGAGTGTGATCATCCTGTCCAAGGTCGAGGGGAGTTTGTTAGACACATCCATCCATCAGCCTCAGCGTCAGCATGTGTGTGTGTGTGTTAGCATGGTGCCTACACTGTATGTGTGTCTACACATTTTAGCCAGTACGTGTCTTGGACACACACTGACGCCACAACTCGCAGACACAACATGACAGGGAGACCTCGTGGGTGTTCTGGGACTGTCTCTGCCCTTTTTTCTTCATGCCTCTGACAGGAGACAAGACAGGGATTTAGTCTGGAGCTCAGACTCTCACTTATGTGTTTAGCTCTCATTAGCTTCTCAAACATTACTTTTCTCAAGAAACTATGCATTAGACAGCGACATAGCCCCTTGTAAAACAGCAATTTCATGTATTTATAGTTGCTTCTTGCATTTGGTAAACAGATCTGAGGGCTGTAATTATCACACTTGTTATTTTTCCCTGGACACTAGGGAAAAACGGCCTCTAAAGTAATATTTATTGTCTTTTTCACATCTTTCTAAAGACTGATTGTGCGCTTTGTTTGTGTGTTTCTGCAGAAGTCAGCACTCCAGCCACTGTCACAACAACGGCGCCTCCTGACACCGAAACCACCACTGTTCCCGTCACCACTACAGGTCAGGAAGCTGCTGGGAGATGAGAGCTGGAGGTTTCAGCTGAAATGAATGCGAATGCTCACGGCGCTCTGCACTTTGTCATCTCCCTACAGTGGCCTCCCCTCCTCCTTCCGACTCCGTGTGTGATTTTGAACATGGCCTGTGTGGGTGGACGCACGACCCCAACTCCCCACTGCTTTGGTCCACACACAGCCAAGGTGAGCCTCCTCAAGGCAGTCGTTTTGAACGTTTTCCCTTCCATGTGAGAAATGCCATTACACGGACTATGGCTCAAATCTTGACTCTGTCACTCTGTGCACAACCATTCATGTTGTAAACTGAGGCTACATGGCTTCAAGGATGTTTCAAACAACATATCTAATCCACGATAAATGGGAGGATGACATAATTTGGCATTTTTAACTGTCTAGTGTAAAAAAAAGAAAAGAAAAAGAAAAATTAATTTTATTTTTTTGCAGTATCAACTAAAAATATATCCTTAATTTTACGGTGTAAAACTAAAACTAGACAATACTGGGAAATAAGTAAATATGAGGTATCGATATTGCTGATATAAACATGTAGCGGCAATATCAGTTTTGCCACTACATGTTTGTGATGCTGGTATATCGATGTTGATATAGTCAATATCGATATTGATATCGCTAAAATCCATATCATCGATATCGTCAATATCGATATTGATATCGCTAAAATCCATATCATCTATATTGTCAATATCGATACCGCCAGGATCCATATCGGCGATATCGATATTCCGATACATGTTTATGGTGCTGGTATATCGATATGGGCACTACCAGCATCAATAACTCAGATATCTGTATCGATATCGTGTATATTGATGTTGGCGATAAATGTTTGTGGTGCTGGTATATTGATATCGCCAAAATCCATATTGATATTGCCGAACTCCGTATCGCCGATATCGATATTGGCGTTATTGATATTGCGATACATGTTTGTGATGCTGCTATATCGCCGATATTTTTGAATTGTATCTTTGACAAAATAGCGAAGACACTATTGATTTAGTGCATTAAGCAGTGAGGAGTAAGGGAATTTCTCTTCATCTTTTTCTTTCCCTTCTGACATGTCTTTATTTTCTGCCCAACAGTGCTAAACTTCCTGATGTAAGTAGCCTATGCTAGGAGTGGCACTAATAAGACTTAGATGCAAGTTAAATTTCGTTCACACAAGTAGTTTCCTTTTGTTTTAGCCTTAAGGATGGTAATACACAACAAAAAACATAATTTAGTAAAAATTGTTTCATTTCCAATGAACAAATACGCTCGCGCAAGCTAGGCAAGTACTTCCTGGAAAAAAAGGAAGTGAAGGTAAATGTTCAAAATAATATATATTTTTTTATTTGTTAATCCAGATGTTATGTTTTTTTTTTACTTTCTTGTCAAGCTCTTACAATCTAATTGTCACTTTTGTGTAATTTACTTCAATTTTTACACCGTAAATAACCGTACTAAATGTATTTTTCAGTTTCCTCACCACACAGCTTAGTGACTCGATTCAAAGAGGTTAAGTTTTGGGCAGAAAGCCATAAGGAATTTGAAATGTATATTTGTGTTTGATGGGTTTCTTGTATCGGCTGAGCAGCTTTTCTGCATGCAGCTGCAGGGCGAATTTCATTTGGGTGGAAAAATTGGACGAGCACAAATGCATCAAGTTTATCAACTTCAGTGTGTCTAGACAAGCCGCTGTTTTCTTCAATTAAATGAAGCCGTTCTCCCCCTGCGCATTCATCGAGACCCCTTTTTCAATTTGATTAAAATAATTCCTCAAATTGAAACCAGTTTAATTTAGCGCCAGCATTGTCTGCCAAGCGAGCGAATGGAGATGAAAATGAATCGGAAAGAATGACTGCGTCAAGTGCATATATAGGCTGCCTCATGTGTGGTTTTTTTTGCCAAAAAGTCCCAGCAGGAAAGGGGTTAAGACCCGGTAGCTCCAATTAAGCTCCGAGCAGGAGAATCCGAAATTGAGCAGTTATTCCCAGCTGTCCCCTTTCTTACCTCCGGCACATCCCGGGAGACGTCCATCCACTCAGACATTCCTTCAAGAAGTAATTATTGGTTTTTTGCTTTATGCATGTCCACAGATCAAAAGTGACGCTTTTGGCATGTTTCTACTACAAACAGGCAACGTTTCCTGCTGGGCTCCGGAATATATTTTGTTTGGAAGTGAACTGATTATACCACACTTGTCAAAATCAAGGAATCAAGGCCCGGGGGCCGGATTCGGCCCTCCGGGTAATTCTATCCGGCCCTCCAGATCATTTTATTGTATTGTTATTTATGTTGTCGATGTTATCTTGCAGTCATTTTTAACTTGCATAATTTTGACAAAATATATTTTTATGAAGAGTAAAATATTGAAAATTATTTAAGGTTTAAGTTGATTTATTGTGTGATTGCTCAGTAAGCATTCACACTATAGTGATTCTCCCGCTTCTTTCCGGATGTTTTTCAGCACATAAAAACTCAATCACACTTTCAGGGATTTCAGAAATTCTGGCATCAAAAATTTCAGCTCGTCCAGGACATTACTGCTTATATTTTTGGTATTCATAAACTTTATAGTTTTTGAAATATTGAGCAAAATATGCCCCATAGGAAATGAATGAGAAATTTTAAGTATATTAGTAACAAACCTTTAAATATATTTATGCACTGTGTTTTCATGTTTTATTGTAATTTAAAAAAAAAATTGGAGTTTGGCTAATATTTTAGCAACATGCTAACATTTTTGGCTAATTTGTTTTCTACTGAGGTTTTGATAGGCTAATATGGTGTTTAGCTCATATTTAAGCAACACACTAAATATTTGTTTATAAAATTGGCATGTATTAAGGATTTTAGACATTTTACTACAAACTTCAGCGCTCTTTCATTGTACTTAAACAGAATTTCCACTCAAATTTAACATTGCGCAAATAGCATTTGTATTTTCAGCAAATCCCTTCAGCAGTTACAATAAATTACGTCATCATTTTCAGCAAAAAGCTTCATCATCTTTAGCAACTCCTTTCAGCATAAAGCATTCACACTAGCATTATCGCACATAATGCAACTTTTCAAGTTCTGGAATAACATTCTTGCCTGTTTTTATTTATAGTTATGTTAAAAAGTTACATTTTCAAAGTTGTAAAAATGTAGTTTTAGAGTGTTCAATAAATGTTTATCCTGTTTAGCCCCCGACCTAAGGTGTGTTTTGGATTTTGGCCCCCCTGTGTGATTGAGTTTGACACCCCTGGATTAGGGAGACGTTAGTATCGGTTCCGAGCGTGAAAGACGTGGTGTTTTGGCAGCTCTCTTTTATGTCCAGTTTGTGGAGTCACCTGGGTCAGCAGGACATCGGATCCCTCTGCAAAAGCAGAGAAAAGTGTCAGAAACTTGACCTATTCGGCTGGCTCCCGCGGTTGACAAGGGGGCTTCAAAGCAGCGTCTTTCATCACGTGTGGAAAAAAAGGAGTTGCTTAAATTAGTCATGTTGCAGCTTTTAATGCATGAAGTATCCTTTCCAGTCGTTCCGTAGCGCCTTTGATTTTTCACGCCGGTGTCAAAGGTCGGAAATCCCAAGCAGCCGGGGATCATTATTTCACCACTATCAAATCGCTGTTTAATCCTCAGCCCCCCATCTGACCTATGAGCCTCAATCTCCTCACCTCTTGACCTTTGTCGTGAAGCTAGAAACAAAGCCAGATTGAGCCGCTGCAGACTGCGGTTATATGATGTGCCTTAATACACCCGTCCTGTAAATAACCTCACAGATTGAGTCATTGTTTGCTTTCCGCGGCAGGAAAACACTGTGAAATAGATTAATAATGGTCTGCTGCGCCGCGCATAGCAAGGCGGGCTCCATTATGAGCTGTGCTGCAAAATAGAGGCACCAGAAACTTTTATCTGCGTATCGGGAGGATTACACCCTTACAGTGGAATCACGAGGAAGAAGAATGAGCGAAAAACGACATGCTGGGAGAGATACACTACCAAGCGGAAGGGGGCCTGTCACGTCCCGGAGACACACCGCCTCCAGAAACACGCAGCCAAAGGTTACGGATGCCGTGGCTCTGTAACTGGATGCATTCAAACTGGAGCTTTCTCCCGACTCCGGTTCCTGCAGCGCCAAAACAGGTGGCTTCATGTGCGGATTGTTGACGGTGGACGTTTTCCCACAGGGCCCACTTAAGAAATTCTCCAGCAGACTCCACACTGAGTCACTTTCTCACAGAAACGCCAGCAATCTCTCCCTTTTCCCCTTTCTGCAGCGTACAGTTGGCTCCCTCGTCTCACAATGGAATTCGTGTCGGCATCCAATTTGCAAACTAAACATCCTCTGGTGTAAACAAATTGAGCGGCGTGCCGTTTTTGTCGGACTTTCCCATCGCCGGAGTCTTTTACCTGGATGGGAATGAGGAGATATACGCCCCGAGGGTTTTGGCTTGACTTCTCCTAAGCACTCCAAATGTGTTCTCAATGGAGCTTTTCTTCCATGTGTTTATATTTGTCATTTCCCTATTGTTTGGTGTCACCATTGTGCTGCAGGGATCCCATTCCTGTTAGCAACCCATGATTAGTTTTGCTCTTTTTCTCCTATTAGGAGTCAGAAGTGTCAAACTACGTGAAATCACACAGGGGACGGTGATGGATGTGTGAATAGCCATAATTAATGGTGGTAATAGCGTGACAGTTTGCGCCACAAGATAATTTTTCTGCATCTGCCAACAGGGGAATATGAAGAGTCGACATCATTCTTTTGTATGAAGTTTTGGGTTCTTTGTTTACCAAAAAAAAACTTCTTAGTTAATCTGTTAAAAAAATAAAAAATAAAAAAAAAATAAAAAAATGATATTATCAATACAAATCGCGATAGCACGTTTTTGCTAAAGGAAAGTTTGGCTAAAGCATAGACTAAGAAGACGGAGACATAGAAGAACCAAAATGGAAAAAAAACAATAATTACAGAAAAGACAAAAGGTTTTTTAGTTACATGTGTAACGATGAAAAAAACAAAACAATAAACAGCAGATGAGGGTTCATGTAAGGTTTTTCAAACTAATAATATATAGTGGTCAACTGAAGTCAACGTCTCAAGGGAGCGAATGACACACAAACATTGCTTTGATGTTGAAAAAATAAAAACAAGTCGGTCTTTATAATTTGCTAATTCTCCTTAACCACTCTGATGAAAATTGTATTTTTATCATGTTCTTGTGGCGTTTTTTTCTGATGATAGAGGACATATACAGAGAGAATAAGCCCAAAAATGACATTTTAGTATTTTTTCATCAAATCATGAATTAGAGGCAGATGAAAAAATGCTTTGAAAATGTAGAAAATACATTGGGCAAGCAACAGAGAGGAGAAGGGGGCGGACTTGCTCCACCCACAACTCAGGGGTAAATTTTTTATGAACTCTTGGCGCTCTGCACAAACTATGGCTATGTCCAAATTCCCACCCAAGAGCTACTAAAAACTATATAGTGTAAGATTTTATAGATTTTTTTTTCAATTGTTCAACCGCAATGCATTATGGTCTATATTTGCTAATGTAGCGAGCATCAATCCACACTGGTTTTTCCGCAAAGATTTCTGGTAAACTTCTAGGAGCACTAAAAAATGGCAAAGTTACTATATAGAGAGTAGTTAAGGAATTCGGACATACCTGTGGTGTTAATACTCTGTAGTCAATTCCTCCTGGTGACCAGAGGGGGCGACAAAGCCCTAATTTTAAACACCGAAGCTTTACCCTAAATTAACCTAACTTTTCAGCTGTTTGCACAACTTCCGAAATTCCAACGGATTCTGATGAGGAGAACCCTCATACAGATACAGAGAAAAGCAGTTTTGCGTCAATATGCAACACTTGAGAGTATCCATTGTTGAAACATTAAATGGTTGAAGAGTTGCTATAGTGTGAAGAAAAAAAACAAGAACTTGCAAAAAAAACAAAAAACTCCGGAGTCATCCATAAAATCCAAATTCTTTTTAAAACATGATCAAATACTTAAAGAGAAAAAGATGTGTTTTAGGCTCATTTGGAAAAAAAATAGATTAAGGTCTTGTGTTGACATAAATACAACATATTTTGTTTATTAGCAACTAACAGAAATATAGAAAGTCATTGAAACCTATTTTATCCTTTATTGCACCACTACAATAATTGTTTCTGGCAGTCCTAGAGACTGGAAACTGTTGTGTGTTGCACCAAAATGAAAGTATCTCTTTGGTATTCATGACATTCTGCTTCTGTGTTGCAGCTCTCAACAGCTACATCTACATCGATGCCAGCGTGAAGACGGAGCAGCAGAGAGCCAAACTCATCAGCCCCACGGTAGCTGCCGACACCGGACCCTTGTGCCTCATCTTCTCCTACCAGCTGTGGGGGGAGGCGCAGGGCCACCTGAGGGTACTGCTGAGGGACCCCCACAACGAGGAATCCGTCCTGTGGACTCTGAAGGACGATCAAGGCCCTGTCTGGAAGGAGGGTCGCACCATCCTTCCTCGGTCTCCCAAAGACTTCCAGGTGGGTCTTTTGGGTAGTTTGGAAACCCAATCTAAACAGGGATGTAGACCGAACAAGCCGATGAAGGTTCTTGATCCCGAGGACTAGAATGTGGCTAAAGAAAATTGGTGCGGTCCTTGCAAGTAGGAAAAATAGACCAAAACTCCAAACTGAAGACGGGCCAACCCAAAACCCTTTAAAAATGTCTCATTTGTGATGTCATGAAGTGAGATGGTCCGTCAATCCAACTTCTTCCACTCATCCAGAACTGGGTCGTGTGGGGCAGCAGTCTAAGCAAAGATGCCCAAACGTTCTTGTTCCCGGTCACTTCCTCCAACTTTTCCGGGGGGACTCCGAAGCGTTTCTAAGCCAGTCGAGAGAGAGAGTCTCTCCAGAGTGTCCTGGGTCTTCCCTGGGACTTCCACCCGGGCATGTCCAACTGGGCAAAGGCCCCGGGGATCAGGTCATGGGGCCAGTTGTCTAAGCAAAATGACCATTCCTTGAGTTTCTCTGGGAGAATCCCGGAGCATTCCCATACCCAGTGTTTTCATGCTGGCGGGACATTCCTATAACATCTCTGGAGGTGAGAAGATGCTAGTTGATACACGACAGTCAAAGTTTTGGCGGGACAAACCAGTTCTCCTCTTTGTCAGAGCTTGTTTCAGTTGGAATCTGCTGGAACTGCATCATATTCCAGGTGGTTTGCCTCACTCTCGAGAGTGCAGTGTGAAGGAAAACCAAAACAGACAAAGGCTGAAATCCTTTCGGGGATTCAGTAACAAACTGAACCGTTTCTGGCTAGCCAGTGCAGTGGGAAAGCTCGCTCGTCTCGGTGCCGAGTTTGGACTTCAAAAGGAAGGAGCGTGCGCTGCATTGTCTCTGCTTGGGGATTTGCCGCACATTTGTCAAAGACTTCACAAGCCGTCGCCGCGCTCATGAAAAAGTAAGCTGGAGATGCTTCCAAGGGAAGATTGCAAGAGTTGAGTGCAACTTTAAAATCACAGGGACCGTATTAACTTTTCATCCCGCATCTCCTCCTCCTCTTCCCGCTGCTAGTCGTCCCCGTTCTCGATTTGCCCTCATCCTGTCTCCGTTTCCTCAACTTTTCTCTCCTCCTCTTCCCCACTCATCCTTTGTTTTGTCTCTTCTCCTGATGGTAGGTTGTGATGGAGGGCTTCTTTGAGCGTGGCACCAGAGGACACATCTGGGTAGACAACATCCACATGAGCTCCAGCTCCCCTCTCAAAGAATGTACACGTAAGTTGAACAACATTTTGGAGGTGTTTTTGAAACGTAACCAAACATGCTGTAACACACTTAAGAATTCGACCCGCCAGCATCTTCTTATCGTCTGTCAGCGCAGCTATCATTTGATCGTTTTATCGTCTTCTCCAAAAAACCCATCCAACGCGAAGATGAAAGGAGGAGGGAGAGGGAGGGACAACGTTTACCCCTCCACTAAAAAAAGAAAAAAAAAAGAAAAGAATACAAAAACTAGGCCATAAATGCCCCGTGGGCCCCGGAGATGCTAATCTATGTTTCATTAGATTTCTCCTTTTTCCTCCTCCTCCTCTTCTCCTTCGATCCCTCATGCTCCCACTTCTATGTCGTATTTGTAAACACGTCTTTTCCTGAGCCGTCAAAGGGAATTACTAGACAGGCTGTTTCCCGAGCAGGCTCCTCGCTTTAATCTGGCCTGTGCACGGTCTTTTGAGAGGGTCTTAACCAGATCAGAGACCGAGCTGCAGGTCCAGAGCCAACAGCCTGCCATCGGCGCTTCAGACGGATGTTCAGAGCGCTTTGGACCCCGACCACATTGTAATTGAAGGAGTGCGTGTGCTCAGTTTTATGCTTTTTTGTGTGTGTGTTTTCTATCCGTCATTTTTGTGAGAGTCCTGGGAGAGTCTGAGCAGCTTGGAAGCAGAAGATGACAGCCCCCTCCTGCCTCCCTGCTGCTGCTTCCTCCTTCTCGCCCCTCCCAAAGCATGCTGGGATATTGCTTATCGCGCAGCCCAGTTGAGTTTTTCACAGCGCATTCCCGCCCAGAAAAGCTCCCGAGTCACTTTCCCATCTTTTTTTTTTCTCTCCCAGACCTTCTCACGGTGTTTGCATTCCAGGCGGTCAAATTGAAGGTGTATTTCCATCCACTAATAAACAACTTCCACTCAGAAAGCACACAAGCTCTCAACAGCGCAGCCCAGCAAATGCCATAAACCGCCAGTTATCTGAGCAAAAGCGAATTTCTCCAGGAGTCATGTGACATTTGTCTGACATTTGTCTGACTTTTCCTTCATTGCTGGAGTTATCTAACAGTTCTCTCCTCTCCCTCCTGTCAATCTGCCTCCCTGTCCTCGCAGAGCCCATCACCGCCTTTCCTCCGGAAAACTCAGGTGAGTTTCCATCTTTTCGGTCTTGCTTCCTGCCCGATGCATTAGCCTGGAGTTTTTTTGCTTGGGGAAAAAAATTGAGTCTGACGAAGTCAATTAGACTCATTAAAGTGCAGCGCTAGCATGTAAGCATCAACAAACTAATAAAAAAAAGCTTGTATTTGGGTAACCCTTTCAAGATTCTTAAAGATTTAGCCTTTTTTTATCCTAAAATGTGAAAAATATATATTTTTCACCTAAATACGTCCGTTTGTAGGTTTAACATTAAAAAATTGCCACTATAATTACATAATTTCTCACTTTAGCTGAGAATAAGAAATATAAGGAATAAAGAAAACTATTTTTACTAAATATTAAAATATTGTTGAAAAAAATGCCATAAGCTTGATCTAAAACTCCAAAAGGCATTAAATCTTTTTGCATTAAAAAAATCTGTTGTACCGTTTTAGCATTTTAAATGTTTTGCCATTTTAAAATAAATATTGAAAAAAATAAACTAAAAAGAATATAAAAACATTTATTAAAAAATACTGTAGATAAATGAAATATAATAAATGTTCAAGCTTTAGACTTAAATACTATTTTTTTTTCATTTAAAACTGATTTTAAACATTTATTAATTTACCATGATAGCTTAAAGCGTGTAAGCTAAAATGCTACAGCCTTTATTAAACATTAAAAATGACAAACAATAAATACTAATAAAAATAACAGTACTGAAAAGATATTTCTTAAAATGAAAAAAAGTAAAAAAATATTTCTCTATTACTTGAATGAGAAAAAAAACTGTTACAGTGTTACCCCGCATATTCACATTTCATTATTCGCAGTTTCACGTATTCGCTGTTTTTTTTTTTTTCTCTCACATGACTCATACGGTTTGTCACAAAAACAAAGACACTTGTATAAAATTTTTGAGTCCAAAGGAGGTGCTGAGGTGTGTCTCCGCACTGCGGAAAGCAACGGAGCCCCCTCCGGTGTGCGAAGGAAGTGCACCTGTCCGCGCACCCCCTCCTCTCAATGTGCCTCAAATGGCATCAGCCGACTCAGAAACGGCGGAAAAAAATCCTGATATGCTAAAGAAATAATAAAAAAAGTAGAATAATTATCATCCGTAGCAGATCTTTATTATTTGATGAAGGAGGAAGCTCACACTAGTGATTTTAAGGCACAGAGAGACAGCGCCACACTCCTCAACTGCGACATAACATACGCAGTCTTTTGTTATGAAAAAAAAAAAAGATTCTCAAATTTTCTCTGATAAATGTTTTACAAAGCATACCAGAAGTGTTTCTGATGAATATGGATCGGTAACAGACACCCTTCACCCGCGGGGGTGGGGAGGTTCTCCACATTCGCGGATTTCGCCTATTCGTTGATGAGTCCGGCTCTTACCCCTGCGAATGAGGGGGGATTACTTTATTGCTATGTATCCACAATGTTATAAAAAATGATTTTAAATAAAAACATGCTTTAGTTTAGATGAATATAAATATATTTACAATAAACCTTTATATATGTACATATAAGTATGGCTACCTTCTGGTAGTCATGTAATATATATATATATACTTGTGTACATATATATATGTATGTATATAAGTATGACTTTTATACTTATATACATATATTAGTGTGACTTATATACATACATATATGTATGTATATAAGTCATACTTATATACATACATATATGTAGGCACATAAGTCATACTTGTATACATACATATATGTATGTATACAAGTATGGTTTATATACCTATATTGGTACGGCTTATATACATATATGTATATAAGTCATACTTATAAACACATGTATATATGACTTATATTAGTATGACTTATATACATATTTGGGTTTCAGAAGTTAAATTTGTACAAACCAGCTAAAATATCTTGGCAAATAAAGGGACTAAGCACAACCTCATGAGGGTTAAGCTCTAACCGAGTAGCAAAAGCAGGTTGTTTTACAAATTTGTTGCACTTCCTGAGTTTTTCCTTGTCAGTCTCAGTGGAAACTGAGGATTAGTGTCAAACTGCACATGGCAAGGTAAATCAAGCTCACCTCATGAAGTCAGAGATTTAAAAAAGAGAGCTCCATAATCTGAGTTCTAGGCTGTCTGACACAGCCTAAAGGGATTTAAAATAACTCTTCCACTGGTGAAAAGTATTTCGAGCATCCTGCAGAGACTTCGTGAAATTGTTGTTTTGGCATCTCATAATGCCCTCCAATAAGATAAGAGTCCAAATGTGATGGATGTGCATTTCTTACGTCTGTGCCTTCACGAACACACGCGTCGTGCACAGAGTCCCTAAAGCCCTGACAGGCACCGGCTCACATCACACGCCGAGCTCCTCTCACTGAAAAGCTATCAGATGGAGTGACGGAGCAGAGTTCGGGAGGTGCTCTGCTTCAACGCTCCTTGTTCTGGAACATGTGGCTTCCATTATTTGGGCTTTTTGTTTTTGGATAAAGAAGCTTCTTGGAAGCTGATTGGTTGGCCCTTTCCAAGAATTTAAAGAGGTCCACGCCAGGGGCAGAAGGAAAGAGACGGAGACAGAGCTTGGCTTTGAGGAGGAGAGGACTGGCCAGAAATGAATGTTCAAACGCAGAGATCAGGACAAATCGTTTACTTGTAACAGAGAACACAAATCACAAACCACTGTCAGCTTAGAGAGAACGCTGGAACGCTGACTTCCTGAATCCTGCATGGCTTCAATACTTCATCAGAGGGATGTTTGTGGCATCCCAAAAACACAGAGGAAGCTCCTTAATTTACTGTGTGCAAGTGCTTGTTGAACTAATTGTCTTGGCTTGAATTTCACACCAAGTAATTTCAGCAGAGCTTCCAAAAAAAAAGGCCTCCATTGCATTTATTGGACCAACGATTGGGCTCGTTCCAAACCAAATCTCTTGATGATCTTGGTGTGAAAGCTTGTCTTCAAACTGCAGCCCAGGAGGTGGATGCGTTTTGAGGTTTTATTCGCATTTTGACCTAGACGATTTATTCTGTTTGCAACCGGCATGCTTGTGCATGCTCAAATGAGGCGCACGTTTGATGAAGACCAAGTAGGGATTGAAGTGCCAATCCTCTCTTTCCCTTTTGGCCAATTACTCTGTATCTTTCCCCCAGGGGGAGGTGTTCCCGTGCCTCCCTTGCCCATCCACTGGTATTACATTATGGCTGCTGGCGGCGCCCTCCTACTCCTGGCAGCGGCCATCTTGGTCAGAGCTCTCTGTTGCTGCCGACAACACCTTGCCACCAAGAAGAGCCAGCTGTCAGTGGCCTACCACAGCTCCTCGCAGTGCTTCCAGTATTCGAACTGGTCAACCAGTATGGCCACCCCCGGGGTGGAGCCGGTCCTTACAGTTAGACTGGACAGCCGGGACCGACATCGCACCCTCTGCTAAAGCGGTGCGTCTTGTTGGCGGTACGGATCAGCAGCATGAGTCCTACAAGACCTTCCTTTGGTTTCCTGGCTGTAATTTCCCTTCTCTCGGAGACTCTGCTGAAGTTGAGTCGTCCTTGTGAAGCCACCCCAGCACGGACCCACATAAAGATGTGTGTGGGCTGGAGAAAACCAGGGTGGGGGCAGTTGGTTCTGTTGCAAGAGGCTGGCAGAAGCTGCCAAACCACAAGCCCCCAGGGACACGTGGAGCTCTGCGGTGCCACAAGCAAAAACTGTTAGGCAGGGGAGGTCTTTCGGCGGTCTTTTGGACTGGGAAACCTCAGAAATGGTATCCCCCGCACCACAGACCCTCTCAACGACGCATGTGCACATCTCCAAACCGCTGGAATGCTTGATTGTACAGCCCCGCACCTCGGGTGGAGATAAGCCTCTTCTGATGATCAGTCATGGATCCGCTGTTTCATCTTGATTCTTTGGCGTAATAAAGCGCGCCGTTCCACCCCCGTTCGTGCTTCATGCCAGCCCCTCCAGTTGTTCCCCTTGTCTTTGAATTGCCCAGATAAAAGCAACATGTTTTCAGTGTGAATATGTGCTTGTTGTTTTTAGGCTTGTAAATAGAAACAGCTGTCTGCCATCTCGACTTCTCCATTGATTTATTTCTCCTACAAATCCCACAATGCAGCTGCCTTTTTTTTTTACTCTCTAAATATCTGCTCTCAATCAAAGGATTCTATAAAACCAGAGCAGAGCTGCAAGTGCCAGTGCTAATATTTATCACATCTGGGAGGTAAAAGCCTGTTTTATTGTGAAATGTCTCAAAAAAGTGAGACCGAGGTTGACAAGTTGGCACCACTTCCTCCCTCATCAGTCACCGCAGAGGAGGTGAGAGCTGACACCAGCTCAGCAGGTTTAAACGAAATTGAGGTCTTCGCTTGGCGACTTAACCTGGAACTGCTTTCTGGGTCTGTCACAGCTGCAAAAATCCATCACAGCTCAGCAGAAAGAAAGTGCCTCAATTGGTTTACACAATTACATAGCAGCACTTTCTCTCTCTCTCGAGTGAAAAAAATAATAAATAAATGTATATGTTTTTGGCACACTCCCACTCTGTGCTTTTAAATCAACTTGGGGGAGGAAGGGGGAGGGAAAGGGACACTATACCTGATCTATCCCCACACCCATTATGCACCAAGCTTCTAATAGTTGTAATTAGTTAATGGATAGATAACATTTATTAAGGCTGCGGTAAGCACTTTTCTGCCCCCCACCACACACACACACATCCACCGCACCTCCATCGCTCAAGCCGCTGCCAACTCCCGTTGCTGTGGAAACAGCATCAATAATGCCATTGGCCATCAAAGGCCTCCAGATCCAGACGAGTGCCTTGCCAAGCAGATACTCCCACTCCTAAACGCTTGCCAAGACCAGCAAACACACACACACATACACAAAGTGGAGTGAAAAACTGGTGTACAGTTGAGGTGCTGCTCAGAATGGACTGCAGCCACCGGTTTTCTTCTGTCGTCCAATCATTCTTAATTTTCAATGGTGCTGATTGTACTTACCTTGTGATGTTTTCTGTTTGTATTAACACAGAATGAGCAGTCTTATACCATCAGTGTTTGACAGGAATGTTTGTCTAATAATAAAGTTGTATTTTTCTATTAAATCAAGTGTCTGAAATATTTCTGTCTTTTGGCATCATAAAAGAAATAAAATGACTGAGGAACTTAAGGAAAGTTCTTCAGTTATCTGCCTAAATTTGTTTTAGTTTCAAGAGGACTTCAAGTCAATCAAACATGTTTACCTGCAGACTGTAGAAGGGTTTCGATGCCTGTTTGAGTATTAAGTCGTCTTGTTGTTCTGTTTTTCTGTCAGTTAAGAGACTGAATGAGTTTGGAGATGGACGACTCTTCAGCAGCAGAGACCCACTAGGAGGAGGTAATGAACCAAACTCTCCTTATTGAGACATCACTATGGACCATGTTGTGGACGATTAACAAATCTTGGCAAGATGTTATGATTCCCCTAAAAAAAAAAAACACCAAACCGCAAGCGACCATTATCAATGAAGTCTATGTAAACACATGTAATTGCGTATTTAGGATTCCGCGTGCGAAACTCCTGTGTTCACCTGTCGCTACACAAGTTTCTACAACCTTTTTTGGGCTCTGTGTACAAAACGAGCAACCATTAAAACGTTCAACCGGATAGACTTTGACCAATCAGAGACTCGGATTTGGTATTGAAAAATGGATGACGTCTCCTTTAATTCAGAGAAGTACCAACTGTTTGTAAATTGATCATGAAGGAGAAATTAATACTGCGGTTTGTGTCCAAATGGTATTCTATGACACCAAGTCTTTCACACATTGGAATAGAGCTGTGAAAGAAAAACATTTGGATCAAGATTCACCAGATTTGTAATACTTTTCACAATTCGCACCACCTGTAGCTGGCGGAGATATGCTATTACCAGGCAGCGATTCTCCAGTGTGAACACCATATAGTGCTTTCAAGAGCGCACTAAAAGCATACTCAGTGTGAACGTAGCTTTACACATACAGACACACACACACACACGTGAATGTCACTTTAGATCAGGAGTCTCAAACTCAATTTACCTTGGGGCCACTGAAGCCAGACTCTGGCTGAGGCTGGGCCGTATGGGGTTCCATTTGTGCCAAAAATATGTTTTTGCATCTACTGTCTACGTCTTTGGTCCATTGTCTATGTCTTTGGTCTGTTGTCTGTATCTACTGAACAATTGTATTGAACATGTGCTAATGTCTAATGATGCTAGCAACTGTTGCTAAGGACTTTTCTGACAACCAGATTAAACGACAATAACAAATGCAAAGTTTTAAGCATAAAGCAACCTGAAACATCACAAAATAAACACAAAGCCATCATCAAAAAAGCTTGGACATGCAGAGGATATGGCTTAGCATGCATTGAACTTTGATATTAAGGTTAGGGCTGCAAAATATTGACTTGGGGCTGCAAATAGCCCACAAGCCACCAGTTAGAGACCCCCTGATTTAGATATAAGGATAAAATTATCATTGGCTACTACCAAGCTACTATTCTAAATGCTCCCAGGTCGTGTTCTGACTTGACAAAAAAAAATGTATGAGTATTTAAGGAAACAAAGCTAAAGTGTTTTGTTCTTTTTGAGACAGAGGTTATGTCTGAATTTCCTCACTACTACGACTATATAGTGTGGGACTATCCAGTGTCCTGGATTTTAACGCAATTCAGACACATGATCAATACGTTTTTTTTTTTTTAACTGCAAGTATGACAAGAAGTAAAAACCTAATAACAATGAACATTTTTCAAAGACTATTCATGAATCTACTTTCTGCTGATAAAAAATAAATGTATTCAAATTCCAAACCGTCCAAATGCAATGCATTGTGGCTTATATCAATGCCCAGTAGCTTTTTGTAGAAACTTTTGGGAAATTTCTACTGCACTGGATTTTAGAGTTGTATATTTGGACACCAAAGATAGGGCATTTATTGTTTTAGAATTTCTTTTTATTGGCAAATGGTTAACCTACAGAAAAAGAGCACACTATAATTAACCATTAAGCACCATTTTGATGCAAACAATTAATTGAAAGCCATTTTTTACTTATAGAAAAAGGGTATAAACTTGAGGACAAACCAATTGAGTAAGGTCCAGGAGGCATCCGGACCAATTTGGAGAAATTACGTTAAAAATAAAAAGGAAGTACTGATATTAGAGGTATTTCTATTTCTGTTGACGTCTGTTGGGTTTCTCTTCTCAGGTTTGCAGTTTTCCGATTGGAACACGGCGTCTCCGTCCTCCGATCCTCCGGTGACCAGCGTCTCTGAGAAGGACAACTCGTGGTTGTACACCCTTGACCCCATCTTGGTCACCATCATCGTCATGAGCTCTCTGGGCGTGCTGGTGGGAGCGGTGTGCGCCGGACTCCTCCTGTACTGCACGTGCTCGTACAGCGGCCTGTCGTCGCGCTCCTCCACCACCCTTGAGAACTACAACTTTGAACTGTACGATGGTCTCAAGCACAAAGTCAAACTCAACCAACAGCGCTGCTGCACTGAGGCGTGAAAGTGGACAAGCCCTCCGGCGAAAGCCTCTCACTCCTCTCATTCCCACCACTTCACTTTAGTGTAATCTGACTTCGAGATCGCGTGGAGATCTCCGAACCCAACACCATCCAGTATTTGCGAGCCTTATCGCCTCGAACTGCTGACCTGCAGGGATGTTCGGCCTCAAAAAGGAAATATCGACACATATCAGCGACAGGTTCCTGCTCCAACCAGAGAGTTGTTCATAAAAGTGTCATAGAGTTGTCTAGTTTTGGAAGTGGGTGCTGTAAGACTTCACAGACGAGAGCTGGACACGTCGTGTTGGAAAGGTGGTAGGTTAGGACCGTATGTTTTGATCACATGTGAACACAGTGGCCTAGAGCTTAGCTTCTTTGTGGGATCCCTCTGCTGTTTTTGTTGTAGACTCTGCTCCCTGTCCGCCTCATTCCTCTTCTTAGTTTCTGAGCGTTCGTGGTGTTTGTAGTCACCGACTTCCCTCCAGTTTCTGCTCAGTCGGTTTCTGTTTTCCTCCTGGCCTCTTGCCAGTCTGTGATCGAAGGAAGTCGGAGAAGGAAAAGTGATAAAATTATATATATATTTCTGTGGAGATGCGAAGAGGGGGCTTTTGAACTTGTCCTTATTATGTTAGTTCCTGTCACAAAGGTCATGTTTACATTGCGCTAAATGCTAAGAGTTTCGGGAGGTGCAACCTATGGATTGCTGGTCAGGGCAGAACTACTGAAGAGAAGAAAACGAGGGAGACTTTGACAGAGCACTAAACCCCCCTGTTTCTTTCTCGCAGGGGCAAATTTC
>NC_050513.1:2872777-2888550 GCF_002922805.2 Oryzias melastigma
TGTTCTGGACACACAACAAGCCTTAAAAGCAAACTGTTTGTGGAAAAACTAAAAGAGGAAGTTGATGCGACACTGATATATTTTAAATGTGGACCTCAAAAGCCATGGTTTTAAGGACCTAACCCCTTCGCTCCCATCACCACCTCAACTTATTTGGCTCATTGTGGCCTGTTTTGGGAATCTTGGTTATTCTTTTGTTTGTTTTTACTTTAAGTCTCGCACAACAAGGCAAGCTCCTTTTTTTTTTAATCGTATGTTTACGGTTCCTTTTTTTAGGAACCAGTCGGAGTGTGTTGAAAGGACTCATAAGCCATGAGAAGGAGAGAGTTCCCTCCCACGCTCACAAACACCCCAACAATTGTATATACAGATGTATATACAGTAGTCTCTTTCCTGGGAACACAAGAAACTTTAGACGCGCACACTGAACACTGGCTTAGAATGAAATCCCGTGGATTCTCGACAAGGAATCACTCGACACGTCATCCCGCCCACCCCCGCCCCGCTTGCTGTCTTCTTACCTCTGAGGCCCACATCTATGGACCCCACTGACTCTCTTCAAAGTGCCTTGGAGCCTCGGGGATCCAGCTTGCCTTTGGAGCCAGTATCAGAGAAGTTTTGGGACCGACAGCTACAGCGCCCCCTTCTGCCTGGGAGGACCAACGAACAGGATTGCTTTTTTCGCACTGCTAGGACTGCCGTTGTTGTTGTTTTGAAGGGGTCTTTGTACAGAAATGCTCTTTTTATGATTGTTATTATTAATTATTGTTATGATTATTTAATAAAGGATTTATACCATACAGAGGAAGGCACAAAATAATATTATTGGTTTAGAAATTGTTTCCAAAATATGTATTGTGTTTTTTGGGCTATAAGTTGCTCTGGGTTATAAGTCGCAGCAGCAAAAAAATGCATAATTTAAAAAAAAAGAAAAATATTTATATTTACCATATTTGCTGAAGTATATGTCGCACTGGTCTATAAGTTGCAGGAGCCAAAAAATACAAGTTAAATAATAAAAATAACATATATAAGCCGCTTTAAAGTATTTGCAAAGGCCTAATAAAAAAAGCAATATTTACTGTAATTTCCCGAGTATAAGTCACACTGTTCTTAAAGTTGCAGGAGCCAAAAAAATGCAGTTAATGAATTAAAAATAACATAAGACACTTAAAAGTGTTGTAAATGCATAATAAAGAAAAAAAATCACATTTACCTTATTTTCCAGAGTATTAGTTGCATCTGCAAAAAAAAAGGCATAATGAAGAAGAAAACAATCATATTTACCGTATTTACCGGAGTATAAGTTGCACCAGTGTTTAAGTCACAGTAGCCAAAAAATGAATGTTAAAGAAAAGAAAATAATAAGTATAAATAATAATAATAAATAAGTCACTTCAAAGTAAAAGTCGCAAATGCAAAGAAATTTATAATAGAAGGAAAAAAAATCAGATTTACTGTATTTTCTGGAGTATAAGTCACACTGGTGTCACAGAGTCACAGATCCCAAAAAATGAACAAAAGACAATATAAAATTCGCTACGGAGTACAAGTTGCAGCTGCAAAAATCGACAATAATGAGAACAAATCATATTTATTGTATTTTTTGGAGTATAAGTTGCACCGGTGTATAAGTCGCAGGAGCAAAAAAATGAATGTTAAAGAAAAACAAATCATACTTACCGTTTTTTCTGAAATATAAGTCGCAAGAGCTAAAAAATGCATGTTACAGTAAAAAAATTAAAAAAACACACACACACAAGTAGCTACGGAGTATAAGTCACAGCTGCAAAAAGTGGATAATAAAGAGGAACTAATTATATTTACCGTATGTATTGGAATATAAGTCGCACTGGTGTTTAAGTCGCTGAAGCCAAAAATTAATGTTAAAGATGAAAAAAACTAAATAAAAGTCGCTTCAAAGAAAAGTTGCACATGCAAACAAATGCATAATTAAGAAGAAAAATATTTCCAGTATTTTCCAGAGTATAAGTCGCACTGGTGTATACGTTGCTGGAGCCAAAAAAATTGATGTTTTTTTTTTGTTTTTTGCTGCACATTAAACTTGATGCTCAATGCTTGTCCATAAATTTGACTCTCCAAATGCAAGTGGGAGGAGCTACTGTCAAAAGCTGTTAGCCTTATTGCTACATGGAAGCAGGAGCTGCATCTGAACGATGGTGCTTTCAGCGGTACTTCCGTCAGATGACTCACTGTCCTGCAATATCGTCAGAGGAAGAAAAAAAAATAACAAGAATGAAAATAAGAAAAAATATCCAAGAGTTCAGGAGGAGAACGATCAAATTCTCCTCCAGTTTTGTTTTGGACAGCGCCTCTTCTTCTGTGTCGCTGTTGGTAGCAAATGTTGACACATTCCCTTACATGCCCTCTAGTGTTTGTTCAGGGAAAATAATGAATCACTCCTGAGTATAGGACGCACTTATAGCCCAACAACAAAAAATGTGCAAATTATACTCCAAAAAATACAGTATATGTTTTAAACTTCCTGTCTAATTACCCAGCAGCCCTGTCTAACACTCAGGGAGAAACCTTCTCTTTTAATTACAAAGAGAGTACACACCGGAAGCCCAGCACCGGCCGTGCGCGCGCTGACTCTCATAACATACACATGCATAATGCTGTGTTGTTAGCCTGCTCCACTTGGCCTCTAATCTCCCCATGATGTCCCATTAGTCCGGACCTCTGGTGGCCCTCATTTAGGAGCTCCAACATCAAAGCTTTGAAGTGCCGGGCGTCTCGCACACACAAACACACACACTACTCATTTGGTGCACATGCAATTACTCTTGTTTCTTTTTTTACACGGCCTGCCAGGTCTCCCACACACGGTTCCATTTACCCGCGCAAACCCTGTTAGCACACACAGCGCAGACTTTATGATCTGAAATCTGATTTCCCTGACTCCTCGGGGTCTTGAGGGATGAGGCGATAAAGTGGGCAAAACGTGCAGAGAAAAGGTTGGGAATGCTACAGCTGGAAGAGAAATTAAAGGGGTGTGAAACTCAATCGCTCAAGGAACCAAAATCCAAAACAAACCTTAGGCTGCGGGCCGTAAAATATAAATATTTATTAAAAGCACTAAAATAAAATGTTTTAAAACTTTCAAAATGTAACTTTTTAACATAATTATGAACTAGGTATATAGCATTACCTGTGATAACGCTAGTGTGAATGCTGTAAGATGAGTTTGGCCGCTGAAGATGCTGAAACTGAAAGCTAAAAATGCTGAAGCTGAAAGCCAGCTAAAATATTTTGGAAATATAATAGAAAACTTTGGTTAGCCAAAACAGCTAGCATGTAGCTGCAAAATTAGCCAAACTCCAAAACAGCCTAAAAAATCTTAGTAAATGCCAAAATAGCCAAAAAGCTAGCAGAAGGCCAGTTAATAACAATAAAATAAAATGATCTGGAGGGCCGGATAGAATTACCCGGAGGGCCGGATCCGGCCCCCGTGCCTTGACTTATACACATGAAGTGTCACATTTATTGTTGCTTCAGCTGGAGTTTGTTTTCTTTTCCCTCTTCATAAAACGAAACTGTCATCATGGCTTATTAGAGATGTGTTGAATATCGCTGTGAGCTGATGGGAATAGGAGTCTGCAACCCAGGTAGCACATTATGAGCTGTAAAAATCAGAGCGTTAGCCGCCGCCGCCGCCGCTGCGCCGCGGTGATTGCAGGGGCTGTTAACACGCTTTGGTCCGAAGCATAGCAGGCCAATTATCAACTCCCGGGTAAAAAAAAAAAAACAGACAATCCCCGGTCTGCTGGAGGAATGCGAGGCCATCTGCTCACAGGTCCGATTGATCCCGGCAGAACAGACACGACCACATCACATGAATCAACGGCGACAGGAAATTACCAAAGGAGCCAGAGTGCCGTTCTTCCATAACACCTCTTGTTTTTGCAACCAAATGATTGCTAATTTTAAGTATTGAGGCTTTTTTTTTTTTGCAACTGCACCCTGCATGGTGCCAGGGATCAGAGAGCCTCAGAAGCCAAGGCGACCTTCAAAGATGGAGCTGCTCTGTGAGCTGATAGGCCAGACTGCAGTGGAACAGAAAGTCCCTGAAACAGACCACTAATTAAACTGTGGATTATGTGGAGGGAGAAAACGGTCCAGGAGGAAACTTTGTTGGACTTCCAGCTGCATCCTTTTTTCAGCCATTTTCATCTCTGTGCCTGAAAGTGCAAAGAATCATGGGTAAATCAACATTTACTCTTCTTTTTTGCTTTGGATTTGTACAGGCAGGATATTAAAAGAGACATATTTCTACCTTTCTGAGAGCAAATTCAAAAAAAAAAGCCTCTTCCCCGCAGCATCAGTGGAAACTCCATCCGTCTTTCAACTGCGTCCAAGGCACTGCCACAAACCAGCGCACGCACACACGGAGACTGACAGCATGCATACATTTTTAGATCACACACCACCGCATCTCAGGGCTCTTTTTTGGCAAAGGAGCCCACATTTGCTTGATGTGCATGCTGGAGACTCACAGCGCCTATTTGGGTCAGCGGGAGCTCTGCAGCAACAAAAATAAGAAAAGCCGGCCAACCATCATTTTTTTTTGTTTGTTTTTTTTAAAGAGTTCCTAACTCGGTCAGCAGCCTTGCCATTGCAAAGCAGAGAAATTGATCAAAAAAGAGCAGGATTTGAGACTGTTTTTGACCTCAACCGTGTTGCTGGGGTGTATGCCGAAGCTAATGCCTTTTGCAGGCTTTGATTTCCCAGGAGGCGCCGTAGCACGAACGCCCTTCCTCTGCATCGCGCTCTTGAAACACTCGAGCATCTTCTCATAACCCAACTTTGATTGTGGACGCACGACGTGAGCGCCGGCCCCAAGTGGCCGGCCACCTGTTCACTCCACTCCAGCCTCTCGCGTGTGTTCGCAGTCACAGTTGCCCTACATAGGCCAGGAACCTTGTTATCAGACGTGGTGGGAGGCCCCTCAAAGACAGCAGTAACCATCTGCCTGGCGTGGATGATTGATCTAGATCACCTGTGTCAAAGTCAAGGCCCGGGGGCCGGATCCGGCCCTCTGGGCAATTCTATCGGCCCTCCACATCATTTTATTTTATTGTTATTAATGACCCGATGTTATTTTGTGCTTATTTATAACTTGTATGATTTTGACAAAAATATGTTTTATGGAGAGTAAAATACTGAAAGTTATTTAAGGTTTAAGTTGATTTATTCTGGAATAATATTCCTGCCTGTTTTTATTATTCATAATTATGTTAAAAAGTTACAGTTTTAAAGTTTTAAAAATTCTTTAACTGTTGTAGAATTTTAGCTAATATTTTAGCTCCATGCTAGCTGTTTATGTTAATTTAGCTTTTTCTGGGTTTTTAGGCTGTTTTGGAGTTAGGCTAATATTTCCACGCTAGCTGTTTTGGCTAATTTATCAATTTTTTCTGGTTTTTAGGCTGTTTTGGAGTTTAATAAATATTTCAGCTACATGCTAGCTGTATTGACTAATTAAGGTTTTTTCAGGTTTTTCTTTTTGTCCATTTTGGAATTTACCTAATATTTCAGCTGCACGCTAACTGTTTTGGCTAACTTAGCAATTTTTTCTGGTTTTTAGGCTATTTTTTAGTTAGGCTAATATTTCCACGCTAGCTGTTTTGGCTAACTTAGGCTTTTTCTGTTTATTTAGGCTAATTTGAAGTTTTTTTCAGCTGCATGCTAGCTGTTTTGACAAGCCTAGGTTTTTTTTTTTTTAGTCTTAGTTTTGTAGGCTATTTGGCATTTAGCTAATTTAGCTGGCTATCAGCTTCAGCATTTTCAGCTATTAGCTTCATCGTTTTTAGCTATCAGCACTAGCATCTTCAGTACCAAAATTTAGCTTACAGCATTTACACTAGCATTATCACAGGTAATGCTATATATCTGTTTCTTAATTATGTCAAAAAGTTATGGTTTTAAAGTTTCAAAACATTTCATTTTACAGTGTTGAATAAATGTTTATCCTGTTCGACCCGCGACCAAACGTTTGTTTTGGATTTTGGCCCCTTGTGCGATTGAGGTTGACACCCCTGATGTAGAACATTCTGCTAACACTCATTTTTTTCGGGAAAAAATCTGAATTGTTTAATAAGTTACATTTATTTAGAAAAAAAGTGGTATTTTAAAAAGGTCAAGTTTAATTTGTGATTTTTTTTTTAAAAAACAGTTGAAGGTTCCGTAGATCATTTTTAATGGAGTTTATAAAAACAAATTTGCTTGAATATTTAAAAAAAAATGAAAGAGTTACTAAAATGAAACCCCAAAGCATCAGTCTTCCAAAAGACTGAACATTTTAAAAGTCAAAAGTATAAAAAAAGCGAAGCATTTCACAGTAGAAATGCTGTAAAATTTAAGCAAATTTGCCTAATGCTATATTAGCTTAGGAATTTGGAGTTTGCTCAGTAAAAGCATTAAAGTAATGTTATAGCTTTTAGCTGCAATGCCAATACAATGTGTTTAAGACAGAATAATTTTAGTGTACCTTATAACTGCCAAATTATCTTAAATCAATCAAATAAGCAAGATAAACAAGCTAGCATAATGCTAGCATAAAGAGCTACATGCATAATTTGTACAAAAAACTGCAGAATATGGAGAAAATATAAATTCATTTGATTTGTGTGTGCCTAATTATTGATTTGTAACTTGTGTTCGCCTATTTGTGTGTGACTTTGGATTTTAAAATATATTTTTAAAAAAAGTGTAAATTAGCCAAAACTATTAGCACTAACTTAAAAAATGTTAATCCAACTGAATAACTCTTTAAAAATGAATGTTCTAGAATAAAATAGTAATTTTTGTTGTAAGACATTGCAGTGGAAGCCAGTAGTAATTCATTTTTATTCAAACTTTATTAAATACTTTTATAAAAACTTGTGATACAATGAACTAAAAGTCTGAAATGTAGTTGAGCAAAGAGTACCGAAGGAAGGAATGTCTCACAAAGTCAACTTTTTGCTGTTTCTTGTTGAAAAATTTTAAAGATGGTTGTTGAACTCTATAAACACCTTCATTTCATATTTTTGGAGTAAATTTTAGCCAAAAGTCTGCTAAGTCGGCTAAATAGTGTATGTTGTGTCCCAGTTGTAATGATGAGTCTCACACGGTAATTTGCCATCCAAGACGATGAAGTTTACTGTGTGAAAACACGAAAATATCAATACAGACACTTCAGGTCTCCCACACATGCCTCGCCTCAGCGGGCCTCACAGCTACTGCCAAATGTACGACAACATTACATTCACTCATATTTTTAGCACATCTTCGCTCGCTGAACAGCTATTTTGTACTTTCTATATCAGAACAGTAACACAAATAGTGGAGCAATAAAAAAAACAAAAGTAGTATAATCAATTGATAATAAAGTGTTTCTGATAAAAAAAATACCCAAATACCTGTGTCAAAACATAAGTATATCAATACAGATACTGATCTCCCACTGCCACAAACACCTAGAAAAAGGCGGAACAAAGGAAACAGTCAGTCAGCCATGGCTAATGGCTAATGGCTAATGGCTAATGCTAGCATGGTTCATTTACAATATTTGTATTTAAACACGCATTTCACACATTTACCATCAACTAAAGGAGTTTTAACTTATTGACATCACATTTCTAGGTTCATTTTGTGATTTATTCTTTACTTCTGACTTTCCTCCAATAGTTTTAAAAAAAACTTTATTAACAAAAGCTTTTGTTACACAGAATCCCACAAAGACGCAAACATTTGAACAAGGGGGCCAAAGGAAGAAAATGAAACAAGCGTTGCATATCATTTCCCTGCGTCACTATCAGCTGGTTTATGTTTAAGTGTTGCATATATCACAAAGCTGCTTTTCTCAGTTTCAGACTACTAACATTTGTTAATGAAGCTGTTTTCTGTGAAGTAGTACGGAAAAACAAAATCTCCACCTCCACAAAAACAAACTAAATCCACTGCTGTCTAGCATAATAACTGTCACTCTTTACAGCTAAAAGAAAATATGAGAATTTTAATAAACATTGCGAAGTTTTGGGGCTACTCGTTCTCAGCAGCAAAGGAGGCACAGTTATGAATATCACCGAGTAACTCCACTGAAGGGTACACTGCCTCTGCATGGATTCATCAAGATGATTTCAATGTTCTTTATGTATCCTCAAAAAGGAAAACCAATGAAAAAGAACATTTAGGGGCAAAACACAACAGAAAAATCAAAAACACAGAAAAACTTTAATAATTTGACCATGTTTAAGGAATGTTTTTGGCGAAATTTCTGTGCTTTTTAGATATTATATTAAAACTTGAATAATATATCAAATATTTTGACCAAATGGAAAAACCAAGAAAGGCCATTTATAAGTTTTACTTCCTTCTTAATACATCCTTTAGAAACATGATGAAAAAAATCCCCCAAAATTTGAGATTTAGTTGATTAAAATGTATTTTTTTCTCCAAAAATACTTTACTTTTCTCTAAATTTGCTTGCACATACATTATTGTTGAAGCCAAAGTTGATTTTACCACAAAAAAATAAATGAATGATTAGATGTTTAATAAACTTTTAGAAACAAAATGTCATCAAAAACAGTAACACAATTGAATATTTTATTGTAAATCAATCACTTGGTTTGTTTATAGACAGAAAAAAGTCAAAAAGAAAAGAATCCAAAAATCTGGGAAAGTCTGCTGTAAATATTTTGACATTTTTGATTACATAAAACTCAGAGTTTACCAGTTTTTTTTTTTTTTTTTTTAGTGAGGATGTTTCCACAGCAGAGGAGACCTTCTAACGATCCCCAAAAAGTCTTTGCAGCTGCTGATTCTGTTTTTCACAAACATTTCTCTGATTTACCAAAATACAAGTCAAAAATTGAAAAAAAAATCTACCAAAAACAAATCTTTATAATGATTTTAAAAATACTTAAAAAGCTAAAACAAAAACTTGATTAAATCTTTATTTTAAAAATAGCTTAAAAGTTTACCATGTGTTGCTTTTTTTGTTTTTCAACTATAATCAATCAGTTTGAAACATTAGCCAGAATTATTAAGCTAACATATATGTTTTTGATTCTAATGTAATTTATGAGAGAAAAAAATCCAATCCGATTACGTATTTACCTCCTTACTGCTACAATATAAAATGGCGTCACAGTGCTAATAAATAAAGACCTTAGAGCCCAACCTCAGAAATTGATTGACAGATCATTTCCCCTGATATTTTCTGGTAGATACCAAAAGTTATAGTTTGATTAATAGAAACAAATTGCCCGAATATTTAAGCTGTAAAGCAGACCCATACCATGATACTACCACCAGTGTAGACCTGTTTGCTTTGTAGCTTCAGGCTTTTTAATATGTTAATTGGCGTGTAAAAGGTTTGAATTAGCGTCCGCTCATCTGCACTTTGGGGCTTGGACTGTTTTATTTTTGTGAAGAGCTATTTTTGCTACTTTGCCGCGACCCTTTTTTTTTTAAGTCATCTTTTGAGGCAAATATGCTAATCAAACACGTCAGGGAGCGGAGGAATAAGTCCTCCGTCGCGAGGGTAAACCGCATCGCGCTGAGAAGCACTTTTCTTCACATGGGTGTGCTCTGAACTACAGATGTTGACATCTAAATGTAAGTAATGTATATTCAAGCGCTGGAAGCTCCACGCTAAAGCTAGCGGACTGGCGATTATTGGTGACGTCATCGAGCAAAATTGACGTCCGAAATATGAGAAGGTATTTTTTCACAATGGTAATTATGAAAATAATTTACACCAAATGCGGCCGAGGTTTCATATTCGAGTCTGCTGCCTCTCTTTTGACGTCTCACATTTTCTGCTTTAACGCATTGACACTTTGACCCCCCCACCGCGGAGCAACCACTGAAGAACTTCATCCATTGACAGCATCTGTGCAAAGCATGGATGGTATAGACCGCATTAGCTGTTTCTATCTTTTTCAGAGCTCTAGAGAGGCACCGTTCACCAGATCCCTCTCTTCAGAGTCTCTCTGTGCACGCCGCCGCTCTCCTGACTGCCGGATTAAACGCTACTTCCCTCCGTCTGTGGCCCAGTTTAACCTTAGAGAGGGAAAATAAAGATAAAACTGGAGGATCTTGTTGTAATTGTCTCCATTAAAATAATAAACAAAAATCATAAGCCCATGGAACTGGGGGGGATCACCCAGCTACGACAGCACCCGCCTCTCCTGTCTCTGACGGACAGTCCGCTGGCGAATGGCGGAGGGCAGACTCGCAGTTAGCGGATAGCTAATGGCTGGCAGATAGCTCGCAGCTAGCAGATAGCTCGCAACTAGCGGATAGTTCACCGCTAGCGGATAGCTTGCAGCTAGCAGATACCTTGGAGCTAGTGGACACATCGTAACTAGTGGATAGCTCACAGCTAGCAAATACCTCACAGTTAGCGGATAGTTCACAGCTACTAGATACCTCACAGCTAGCGAATACCTCATAGCTAGTGGATAGCTCACAGCTCAAACTTTATTCATTTATATAGCGCCTTTCATTCAGAAGAAGCTCACAGCTAGCAGATGCCTCGCAGCTAGCGGACACCTCGCAGCTAGCGGATACCTTGCAGTTAGCGGATATCTCGCAGCTAGCAGATACCTCACAGTTAGCGGATACCTCACAGTTAGCGGATACCTCACAGTTAGCGGATACATCGCAGCTAGCAGATACCTCACAGTTAGCAGATACCTCACAGTTAGTGGATACCTCACAGTTAGCGGATACCTCACAGTTAGCGGATACATCATAGCTAGCAGATACCTCACAGTTAGCATATACCTCACAGCTAGCAGATACCTCGCAGCTAGCGGATACCTCGCAGTTAGCAGATACCTCACAGTTAGCATATACCTCACAGCTAGCAGATACCTCGCAGCTAGCGGATACCTCACAGTTAGCGGATACCTCACAGTTAGCGGATACATCGCAGCTAGCAGATACCTCACAGTTAGCAGATACCTCACAGCTAGCAGATACCTCGCAGCTAGCGGATACCTCACAGCTAGCAGATACATCATAGCTAGCAGGTACATTACAGCTAGCAGATGCCTCGCAGCTAGCGGATACCTCGCAGCTAGCGGATACCTCGCAGTTAGCGGATACCTCGCAGATAGCGGATACCTTACAGTTAGCGGATACCTCACAGTTAGCGGATACATCGCAGCTAGCGGATACCTCACAGCTAGCAGATACATTACAGCTAGCGGATACCTTGCAGTTAGCGGATAGCTAATGGCTGGCAGATACCTCACAGCTAGCAGATACCTCGCAGCTAGCAAATACCTCGCAGCTAGCAAATACCTCGCAGCTAGCGGATTCCTCAGAGCTAGCAGATGAATCACAGCTGGGAGATACATTACAGCTAGCGGATGCCTCGCAGTTAGCGGATACCTCCCAGCTAGCCGATAGCTCAGGCGGCTGGCTAGCACAGCGGGCTCTTTCGCTTCAGCTCCATGGGCTCTTTGACAGGCTGGTGATCTGTTCAGCATTAACCAGGCGGTCTTTGGCAAATCTACGGCCCAAGCCGGTCAGGAAAGCTAATGGACATTCAGGGAAAATCCTCGTATTGCGCGGCCATTTTGAATGTTTTTTTCTACTCTTTGATCTAGAAAGATAGACAGCTTTATTAATCCTTCTGTGACGTGCCCGCAGGGAATTTAAAAATCTAGTCACTGAAAACGTCCCGTGCCCAAAGCTAACTCTCTGGTTGATGCGCTGCGTCAAGGTTGCAACGCCGAAATTGGGCCATGGCAGATCGCGTCTTTACATCGACTGAACATTGAAATTTGACGCCTTCGCCGTGTTCGGTGTGAATGCACCATAACTCTCCGTTTGGAGGGCTAAATGGAAGGGAAGAATTCAGCCTTTGTGTTTATGTATTTTGGTCTATTTTTGCCCTTAAATCATGAGTTAATTAAGTCAAATGAAGCCTGCCCTTCAGCCCTTATCTTCTGCTGCTCCTTTGACCTGCTGGTTGAGTCCTCACCGTGTTTTTGGAGACGTTTTGGTTGACCTTTTACAGCTGGGAAGGTTTTTGTCAACATCGGATCATTTCTATCTCAAATAGGATTTATAACGTTGAAAATTCACCCTTTTGATTTTCTTACCACCAACAGCCAACGATTTGACAGCTTAGCTGCGCAATCCAACATCAATGAAAGTTTTTTTTATGCATCTAAATAAGAGGAGCGCTCCTAAAATTAGGGGGTAAAAAAACAACACTTTCTGAAAGGTTTAACTCAGACGAATCCTCAAAACAAGAACAAAGAGCATCAGTGGCAATGAACTCCAGACAAAGAAACTGCTAAAAATGTACCTGTCAGTCAGGAGCGGAGTAAAGGAAAGCTGTTAGAGGAGCAATCACGCCTGACAGATTGTCAGGATTTGAGCAAAACATCCTCCAGCCTCTGTAATCGTCTGCACCTCAGACAACTCTCCTCTATTAGCGTGTCCGATGAGTCTGAGGCCTGCTATTATTTGAGCGATGTGAAGGAGTTTGTCATGGAAAGTGGCGATCAGTTTGTGCTAATTCACACTGGTGAGGTGAAAGAAAAATTTCAACTTAGTGCAAAGAAATTGGCCTCCTGGTGAGTTCCTGTTGAACCCCACGGAGGCAATAATCAAATTCCACTTGCACTTTGAGGCCCATCTGTTCCCAAACAGGCGACGACTCTCCCCCTCCTCAGGAACCGCCTCGCCGCTGCTCGTAAGTCCGCTCGCCTGAATCCAATTAGCTCCACGAGGAACATGTGTTTACCAAGTGGCTCTGAAAGAGCAGCCGCTGCATTCCCACTTTGATGAGGCTGGACAGGGTTTAGTGTTGAGCCTGAAAACGCTTTTTATCATTTGAAACTTTCCCTCTACCCTCTTCAGGACATAATCTCTTCTGACTCACATATTTTAGGATCTACAGAGTATTTCCTGAACATTTCTGTTGTTTACTTCCTTGATATTAAGGTTGGTGGGGGGTGTTATCCTGCGATATATCGCGATATTTTATTAGACGATACAATCGGCGTTCAAACAGCTTTTAGGCTCCTGAAGCTTAAAAGCTACATTTAGCAATGTTGGAAATACTTATTTTCTTCATCATTCTATGTTTTTGTTGTGGATAATGATTTTTCCCTCTAATAACAAATATTTCTTAATTTACCAAAAGAAAAGACGAACTATAAATTTTGTAGAATAACGAGAAAAACATTAAAAATAAAATTGATTTGAACATTTTGTTGCAATGAAAGACGCATTAATATTCCGATCGAGTTATTTCTAAGTCTTTAAAAAAAAAAGTTCTGGTAAAGACGTCGGATACATCGTGATAAATATTGTATGATTGTATCGCGATACGTATCGTATCTCCAGACTCTTGCCAATACACACCCTAGTATGAAGCCATTGCAGGTAAGGGGGGGAGAGGGATGAGATGCTGAGGTTGGTGTTTATTAGTGGTGTGTATTGGCAAGAATCTGGCAATACGATACGTACTGCAATACACGTGTCATGATACGTATCGCGATATATCCTGATTCAGTACCAGACTTTTCACTATTTTTTTATCGTGATTTTAATAATTATCTGAATATTAATACATTTTTTCACAAAAGTAATTAAGTAAACATGTACTGAACTAAATGTTAGTCTTTAAATAATTAATTTATGATTGTCTTGGCAGCATTTTAAACCGATACAAGTATCGCCAAGTAAAGTATCTTGATATTTCCTTGAATTGATGTTTCCTTACACCAGTGCTCTCCATGTTTACGGAGCTCAATCCTCGGGGTGTTGATGGTGGTATTATTCCACTCCTCTCACAGGAGCCAATGTGAGAGGCTGTAATGTGGGGACATCCTTCTCCCGGCGATAGCTCTGTATCACAGCTTTGAGTAACTGCACCCCAGAGGAAAGCGGATTTTCAGCCTCATTCGTCTCCAGCTGAACATCATTCAAGCTGCCAGCCGAGCGCGCCGCTTTCCTCTTCTCCTCCGCGTTACGCGCGGCGGCCTGAGAGCCGTGTTTCTGCACGTTTTACACCTCAAATCAGGAAATTTGATTTGAAAAAACAAGCCCTTCTTCACTTGGGGGGCCCCCTTTGAGACCTCACACCATCAGGCCGCTGGGGCGCCAGCCTGCGGCGGAGTAAACATGTCGCAGCAGAATAAGCTGCACAAAAGCCCTTCCTGTTACGATGGCGGCGGCAGCCACACACAACGACCAGCAGAACAACAAATATCAAATCAATATCCCCTCTTTACGCTCGACACTGTTTAGACTCTTCGTCATCGTGGGATTATTTGTATCAGTATTAAACCTCAGAGGATGGACCCGGAGGACTCCTGCCTCCACGCTGAGGAGGGAAAACAAGGCGCAGATGCGCTGGTGTGGTGTGCATGCACGGGCCTGCAGGAGCACGCTCTGCTCCCGGGCGTCCGAGGGCCTCCATCTTTAGTCGTTATGGAAACAGCATTATGCCAGAGCAGGTTCAGTTGTGTTGCAGCAATTACCTCCACCTCTCTTTGTGAGCAAATCGAGATTTTGCTTTAATTTGAAAAACTCCACTCAATGTTTCTGTTGTTGTTTTCAGCACTTTTTAGTAACAAATGTCCCATAAAACTCTGAGTGACCGCCAAATGAGGCTTTCAGCTGTTGGATCTTTCTGCTAATGATGCATTTCACTAATGGATTTGGGCGAGTTTGAAAAAAAAGCTGCCAAAAAAGAGGAAAAAAACATCCAATCCTCTTCATGATTTGATTAAAAAAAAACGGAATCAATGAAGTCCAGAAAAGCTCCGCCCCTAAAAACTACAGCATTCAATACGTGAAAGTGTGATGGTATAAACAGAATGGTACACCCCATAGATGGTATTTCCCAACAATGAGGGTAGGGCTTAAGTTAATATTTTTGATAGTAACTTTTTGGCAAATATTAAAAAGCAGAAGCAGAAAAGTTTTTTGTATTTTTGTTAAGTTCATTGAAATGTTAAATGGTTATTTTTCCTCGCTGATCGATTGATTTGTCTGGGAGACTGTTCTGGGATCGATTGGTTATGGCTTCACCCGCCACTAGGGGGAGTCGCGCCGTTCCTCCTCATTGCAATAAACACCTGCATGAGGAACACGCAGGAATCACTCTCGTGATTCTTTCTCCCCTGTTTTCAGGTAATGGTGACCAAATATGAACGTTTTTGTCCAGAATCTAGCTGTAAATGATATATTGTTTTTGTTAGAGTTACTTTCGAGTAGACTTTATAAAAGTCTGACAGTTTTATTTTGATTTGTAATGGTTTTGCCTCGAGTGAACACGCACCGCCATCTTGTGTCCTGATCGTTTTATTTTATGCTTGATGGAGATGTAACACCAGCCTTTTTATGTTTTAATCTTTAATCTATTTTTCCTAAATATGACACTTGCTCAGCAGAATGTGTTTAAATGTTTATTATTTTTGTTAATATTGCATTGCAATAAACACCTGCATGAGGAAAATCACTCTCGTGATTCTTTCTCCCCTGTTTTCAGGGGTGTAACAAAAGCGCAAAATCCCAAAAATATATGCAACTAGAATCCATGAAATATTGTGAATAAAAAAAAAGAACACGAAAAAAACATTTTTTTATTTAGTAAATGGAAAGCAAATGACTGAAAAAGTAAAAAGTGTGGAAAAGATTTAGCTGGAGAAACATCTAATATCTGGTTAAATTAATTTGTGTTAGTTTTGTAACCAGATTGATCCTAAAATGCATGAGTCTCTCTGAAGGAA
>NC_050513.1:2889293-2892110 GCF_002922805.2 Oryzias melastigma
AAAATAATCGAGCAGCTCACAAGTGAGTTGTGCTATTTTTAGAAGAGACCTGCGGGCGACTGATGAGGTGCTCGTGTTGGTGACCCCTGATCTGGTTAAATTAATTCTTGTTAGTTTTGTAACCAGATTGATCCTAAAATGCATGAGTCTCTCTAAAAGAAGAACAAAAAGAAGTCTGTTAAAAACACGACTAAAAAGGTCAAAAGATCATCAAGGACTAAAGGTGCTTTCACTCCAAACAACAAAGTACATGCCCCGCCTCTCATTCACCGCGCGGTGAATTCACTGCTTGCCGCTTGTCAAAAATGCGGCCGCACATGAGAGGAGCTACCAGCTCTGTGTGTGGATATCTCATTGAGAATGAATGGAAGACACATATGATGTCGCGGAATCAGATTTATTTATTGAGAAGAATTCTACAAAATCATCAGTAATCATGTCTCCACATTTGGATTTATATGATTATTATTTAAGAATTTTCCCATTACATGGGGCTGTGTCTGTATGACAGCCACTTCCAAGGTGTTTCTGTGTCTCTGTGGATGAGTGCTCCGAAGCGTCTCTCTCTCTCTGCTGGCATATCGAGCGGGTGAGCCCCCTAGCTTGATACAGCGGAGCTCGCTTACCTGATACAGCAGCACTCGCTAGCTTAATACAGCGGAGCTCGTTAGTTAGACACAACAAAGGTTGGCTAGCTTAGTACAGTGAAGCTCGCTAACCTGATACAGCAGCGCTCGCTAGCTTAATACAGCGGATCTCGCTAGCTCGATACAGCAAAGTTTGCTAGCTTAGTACAGTGAAGCTCGCTAACCTGATACAGCAGCGCTCGCTAGCTTAATACAGCGGATCTCGCTAGCTCGATACAGCGGAGCTAACTAGCTCGATACAATTCAATTCAATTCAATTCAATTTTATTTATATAGCCCAATATCACAAATTCAATTTGCCTCATTGGGCTTCATGCCTGTAGTTTTAACAGATGCACAACATACAGCAAAGCTTGCTAGCTTAGTACAGTGAAGTTCGCTAACCTGATACACCAGCACTCACTAGCTTGATATAGCGGAGCTCGCTAGCTTAGTACAGTCGAGCTTGCTAGCTTAGTACAGTCGAGCTTGCTAGCTTAGTACAGTGGAGCTCACTAGCTCGATACAGCGGAGCTCGCTAGCTTAGTACAGTCGAGCTTGCTAGCTTAGTACAGTCGAGCTTGCTAGCTCAATACAGCAGAGCTTGCCTGCTTGATACAGTGGAGCTTGCTTGCTTGATAAAGCAGAGCTTGCTAGCTCAAAACAGCTGAGCTTGTTAGCTTAGGACAGTGGGGCTCGCTAACATGATACACCAGAGCTCACCAGTAAAAGATCTAGACAAAAACTACAGAAGCCTAACACGGCCTTCCCTACTTATTTTTTTTCATTGTTTTCTCTTTATAACAAGATTCACTATCTTGTTTAATTAGAAAACATTATAACGAGATAATCAAAAACGAGACTTCACCTGTTTTAAGTCTTTTTATTTTGTGGTTAACAACACATCAGCAGAAGAAAACAATCCACAGAAGTTGTTCTTAGTCTGTTTTTCATGTATTAGTGGATTTATGCTCTTTACATTTCCTTCTTGGCTAACTCTGGCTTTTTTAAAACCATGCTTAATTTTTAATCATGTGTTTTGTTTTAAATTGCATTGTCCCCTTTCTAAAAAATAAACTAAACTAAAAAAAGAACTCTGGACATCAACAGCAGAACAAAGCAGTTTATCAATGTGTAACACCAGCACTGATCCAAAAAATCCTCAACATTTTGTCTGAAAAACTGCTTTCTGAGGATTGTATAAAAATGACAAAAGCATAATAGCAGATTGAGTTGAGCTGAGAGGATTGGATACATCAGAACTAAATATCTTGAATATTTCTAAAAACTTAACATATGGACATAGCTTAATAAATATTAGCGACGAAAAAAACATGACAAAAAAAGCTGTGCAGACATAAACTTTTGCTTCACGCTCTTCAAAGTCACGCAGGCGCTCACCTTCCATCCACAAACACGCTCAAATCGCCACACCTGTCATCTAACAGTCTCAAAACAGGAATTATTCTAACTTTTTAATCTTACCGCTGCAACCTTTTTTCTTTCCTACGTTACGCGTTAATTCAAATCACCTGGTCTGAGAGTAAAGTGCATTAGAATAAGTAATATTTATGGAAAAATAAGAAAAAAAAAAAGCCACATATTTATATGGGTGGGCGGGGTCACAGCGCTGCGTGAAAGGACCATTTCCTTGTGACACTATGGGCAATCAAAGATCCTTGTAAGGAGAGATGAACACTCTTTTCAAAACCAAGAAATACAATCAGACAACAGATCCAATGTCTATTTTTGTCATTCTGTGGCGTGCCACAGGTTGCCGACCCCTCCTCTAAAACGACATTTTTTAAGCTGTAACTTAATAAGATTATTATGAACTAGATATATAGCACTACCTGTGATATTGTAGAGTGAATGCTGTGAGCTGAATTTAGCCACTGAAGATGCTGAAATTGATAACTAAAAACGGTGAAGATGATGGCTGAGAACTTTGAAATGAATAGTCAGCTAAAATACTAGTTAAATGCCAAATTAGCCTAAAAAACAAAAAATAAATTAATAAAAAAAAACAATAAAAAAACTAGGTAACCCAAAACAGCCAGCATGTAATTATTAGCTAAACTCCAAAATAGCCTAACAAACTGAAAAAAAGCCTAAATGAGCTCAAACAGCTGTCAGGAGGCTGCCCTCTGTCTCCCCCTCTGGCTGCCTGCACACACAGTCTCCAGAGTAT
>NC_050513.1:2894955-2896776 GCF_002922805.2 Oryzias melastigma
TATATCTACACTTATATCTGTACACTTTCTACACTACTCACAAATTATGCTAGTTTAGAATCAAAATGTTCAGCATGTGTAGTAGTCAGCAACCCTTTGTGGAAGGAAAGGGTTCTAGCTGCACAACTAAAAGCAGGTCTCCAGAATTAACCGGAGGAGGCAGTAGCTGGTATTTAAAATATATTTATTAAAACACAAGGAACAGGACCACGCAGTAGTTTTTTCAAGAATTGAGCTGTGACAGGATAACTTAAAAAACACAATTGTCCCTCAAATCCCTCTGTATAAAAGGTCGACTAAGTTTTAAAAGTGCCGAGTGTTAAAGGGGGTTAAAATACCCCAAACAGAACACATTAAAAAAGATAAAAGAGATAAAAAAATAAAAGCGAGCAGTGGGGAATAAAAAACAGTGACAGGCATGACAGCAAATGAATACATCCTAAAAACAACAAGAGAGATTTTAAGAACACAGTGAGGAACCAAACGATACAAACATTTGGAAAGCTGATCTAACTCACATTTAAAAATCCCTTCCTCTGTTCAATTGTGTGGACATCTGTGGGTTCTCCGATGGTGACAATCTCCCAAACAACTTTGGTTACAATAAAACAGAATTGAGGTTAAAATTCACATGAGCCACATAACTGTTTTAAAAGCACATTAAAACAGTCTCCACAAAATACGCCCCCGCTTTACGTTTTGGAATCGCGTTACAGCCAACTTACATCTGTGTGGAAGCTCCACATACGCTGCCTTTGTGGCACGCTTATGACGAAGGCGGGGGCACACACAAATGGCAAGGTCGACTTGACGGTGGCCCTGTACAGATAGAATGTCAACACGCGGCCGTGATCACACTTTAAAAAGAGAGCGGCTTCCCGCGCTACCTGCACTCAGCTGTTCTCCTCCGTGGGGCTGCCTTTAGTGACACTGCCGGTGACGTCAAACACGGAAAGACATCATTCCCCGGGCCCTTTATTGACCTTATTCCTACGGCCCATGAGCCTTTGCGTGAATTATGGGTGAAACTTCCGGTAGACGCCAGAACTCGCCGGGGAGCGCCCCTCTCCTTTATTGAAACGGTAAATTCATGAAGGGAGCCCCCTTCTTCGGCACATTACTGCACCCAAATACCACACTCCTATTCACCATTATCCCGTTCGAATCCCCAAATCCACGGCAGTCCAAATTCTATTATGTTAAGTAATTCCATGCCCAGAAAGTCATCACAACACTAGTGGATCTAGCTGTATGTTCCTGTACTGACGTCACACGACCTATGACCTACTTATCGGTGGCTGCACAAAATCTGAGCGACCGCGCTATCTTTGAACGCTTGAAGAGAGTGCACGGGGCCGCGGGTGACAAAATAATTATACGGGGGTTCATTTGTGACATAAATACTAATGTTTTATTGCAGTTTGAGAAAAATCACGATTTTCACCGAACGAGGCCTTTAAGAAAAAACCCAGTAAATAACAAATTAGCCAAAAACATTTGTATGTTGCTAAAATACTAGCTAATTTCAAAATTAGCATAAAAAAATTCAGTAGATGCTAAATTAGCCACAAAAAAGCTAGCATGTCAATATAATTCTGTCTTAACTCCATAGTAGCACCAAAAAAACCTCATTAGATTCCAAATTAGTCACAAAAATGTTAGAATGGAGCTAAAATATTATCTAATCTCAAAAATAGCACAGAAAACTTCAGTACCAAATTATTCTGCATAGCTAGTATGTTGCTAAAATATTACCTTAACTCAGAATTACCCTCCAAAATATTTTGGTAGAATCCAAATCAGCCATAAAAGCTAGCACAT
>NC_050513.1:2897085-2900277 GCF_002922805.2 Oryzias melastigma
TAGCTAATCTCAAAAATAGCACAGAAAATTTCAGTACCAAATTATCCTACATAGCTAGCATGTTGCTAAAATACTACCTTAACTCAGAATTACCCTCCAAAATATTTTGGTAGATTCCAAATCAGCCATAAAAGCTAGCACATTGGTAAAGTATCAAACTCCATAGTAGCCCAACCAACCTCATTAGATGCCAGATTAGCCAAAAATGTTAGCATGGTACTAAACTGTTAGCATGGTACTAAAATGTTAGCCAAACTCAAGAATAGCCCCAAAAGCCTCAGATGCCAAATTATCCTACAAAGCTAGCTCGCTAGCTCGCGATGCAGATGATATCCAGCTCTACTGTTCTTTCCCAGAAAATGAATATTACAAACTGCAAAGCCTGTTGGATTGTTTAACAAACATCACAACATGGCTGAGTAATAATCATTTAGTTCTGAACTCCCAGAAAACCGAGACATTGATCTTTGGCCCAGAAAATAAAATTCCTTCTATCAGACAACACCTCGGGTCTCTGAGCTCTTCTGTCCAGTCGAGTCTCAGAAATCTGGGGGTGTTGTTTGATAAGTCCATGTCTCTGGAAGGCCACTCAAAACAGTTAGTAAAAAATTAAAAAGTATCTTGTCTCGGTCTGACCTGGAAACTATTATTCACGCTTTTATTTCCTCTCGTTTAGATTATTGTAACTCTCTTTTTACTTGTTTTAACAAACGCTCCCTGAACCGTCTTCAGCTCGTCCAGAACTCTGCAGCAAGGCTTTTAACAGGAACCAGTAAACGGACACACATCACTCCCGTATTGTCTGCTTTACAGTGGCTACCTGTCAAATCAGAATTGATTTTAAAATATTACTTTTAGTTTTTAGAGCATTGCACGGTCAAGCCCCGACGTACATCTGTGACCTTTTAACCCCGTACTCTTTGGCCCGATCCTTGAGGTCTTCCAGTCAGAATCTTTTAAGTATCCCAAAAACCCGCTTTAAGACGAGAGGAGATGTAGCAGGATAGATTGCTGCAGGTGTGTCTGGGAGGGTAATTGCAGCCCCTGGCCTCTAGGGACACTATAAAAAGATGAAGCGGCCCATTTGGGCATCTTCTGGTCTCTGGGACCGCCCACTTCCTGGTGCGCACTTCCGCTTAGCCTCACAGGTAAGGTAGCGGTGGCAGGCTGCCTTGGGAAGCTGTCGGCGGGCTCCACATTGCTCATGTTTGATTTTTATAGCTCCGGAAAACACAGCAGCCCAATCTCGCCATAAACCGAGCCTCTGCGATTTGCGGGCTGTTTTGTTTCTGGTGACGGACAGCCTGGTAAGTTGGCAGTCCTCCGGGCTCGCACTTCTTTTAAGCCATTAGCCTTTTTTATCATATTCTTTTAATGTCTTCCACTGTCAGGGACTTTCTGTGCTCCCAGTAATGTCGGATCAGCTGCTGTTTTTTTTAATCTGAATTTCTGGACGACTTCACGTTCGCTTGTTCTTCACTACGCTGTGTACGTCGAGGATTCTGCTGGGGTGGCTTTCCGCCGCAACGTCCGTCGGAGGTGCATGAAGATGAAATACCAGGGCACTCCCGGACTCTGCCCCCCACTGGAGATCACGAGCGGTTCTCATTTCCAGACTTTTAACTGAATACCTTTTTAGCTTTGTGCTTTTAAGGTGGTGATTTTAACTATTGAATGAGCTCTGTGTTTTGTTTTGTTTTTATTGGGTGAAGTGGAGCTGCACGAGCCGATCAGCTCAGCTCCCACTTCTTCCTAAAGTGTTCTGTTTTTATTTATATTTCTTTTTGTGTGTGGATTTTAATTATTTGTTTTTCCCCCTTCCCTCAGTGCTGAGGACCCAGTCTCGTGCCCAGGTGGAGGTTTCCCTCGTTTGGAGTGTCGTGTCGGTGAAGGGATTCACGTGTGAGTGTGTCACATCACGTGTTTGGGGTGAATTACATTTTAGTTGTTTTGTTTTGGGGGCCTCCACCTTGCGTAGCTAACGGGCCTCAGCTGAACGGATCTTTCCCCTATTTAGTTTGTGTGAATGTTTTATTGAACTTTCTTGTTTTTAATTGATTTTTAGAACTTTTGTAATAAAATTTTATTTTTTAACTCTGAGTCACGCCTCCTGCCTTTTGTGTGCAATCGATCTACTGAATGGTACTCATCCCTTTTCCACTTACCACAATTGGAGTTGTTGGCAGGATTGCACACAGGCGTGTGTATTTTATTTATTGTAATGAACTTGCTCTCGTATGTTGCAGAGACACAGGCCTAACAGTGAAGTCGTATTGTTTTAATAAATCTTTATTTATTTTTTTTTAAAAGCAGCAGCTGTTTCCACTTGGAAGGTTCTATTGGTTCTATTTCCCTGTGTCTTCTGATTTGATGCTCTTTTGTAAATCACTTTGTGATCCATTCTGTGAAAAGTGCTATTGAAATAAAGATTCTTCTTCTTCTTCTTCTAAAATACTATCTTAATTCAGAATTAGCCCCAAACACACCCAGTAGATACCAAATTAGCCAAAAAAAACATCTAGCACATTGTAAAATACCATCTTAACTCCATAGTATCCCAAAAAACATCATTAGATGACAAATTAGCCAAAATTGTTAGCATGGTACCAAATATTGGCTAAGCTCAAAATTACCCTTAAAAACCTTAGTAGCATTAATGTCCTTAACATGCTGAACATTTTGATTCTAAACTTGCATAATTTGCAGAAAGTGTAGAAATATTTGAAGAATTTTTCTTTATACATGTCCTCTATTATCAGAAAAATGCAGCAAAGACATGTTGAAAACAAGATTTTTATGCAGTTTTTATCGGTAAATCAGGAGTGATCACAGTTTATGGTTAAAGCAGTTGGAGAAAGCAGCTTTCTGTATTACGTTGTGCTTTCATGCTAACGTGATTACTCCGTAATGTGCTGTGCAGTGGTGTGAGTCTGCCTGAATGAGGGCAGAATATCAAAATTGTGTCGTCAGTTGGGTTTGCGTTAAAGGGGCTTCTCATGACCAACAAACAAACGTGACAGAAAAAAGACGCTCCCAGCTCTCCAGTCAACCTCTTCACCTGTGAATCCTCACGTGTGGAGGTTATCTCTGGCACTCAGGCCGTCTGATTAACAGTAATTAATAAAGGAAAAGACAAAAATGTGTGCAAGAGAAAATGTATTTTGTATGCAGCTTTCAAACTGACACTGGTGC
>NC_050513.1:2903278-2907225 GCF_002922805.2 Oryzias melastigma
TGTGCCGGTCTCAAGTCCGGATAAATGCAGAGAGATGTGAGAGGAAGGGGGTTAAATGTAAAGCTAGAGATCAACCAATCATTCACTCTATACCTAAAAAGTTGGAAGATTGTGAAAATAAAGGCTTTAGTGAATGCATTTCTGAAACGTTCTTCTTTTCATTTCCATGTAAAGTCATGTCAGAGCTCATGGTTCTTTGGTAGTTTTCTGTCATTCCCACAAATAAAGAACTTCACTCGACATCAGGGAGAGCCCTCGTCTCCGGATGCTGCACAGTCTCCGCCCCCTCTACCTTCAGAGCTCCGCCCACTCGCATCCATGTACGTCATGCAGGGAGGCGGCTCCTCAGGCGTCATCAGTCCCAGACTGTGAGGAGGAATCCGAGTGATGGTGAGAACCGTCAGAACCTCCTGAGGATCCAGTTTGACTTCTGTTGAAGTTTTTTTGTGTTTTTGTTTGTCATTCTGCTCAGAAAGATGCTGAGATTATGACAAGAATTATGAATAAATCATGTTTGAAGACACAAAACTTTTCTCATCGCTTTTTATTTATTATTTAAGATTTTTCCGACTTTTTTATTTATTTTTTTTTTGCATTTATTTTGGACTCACATCACTCTGATTCTTAAAATAAAACGTTGACTCTTCGAGTCACTAACCAAACCATCTCAGGTGAGTTTAGAGTTCTCCCAACTGTTTTTGTTGACCTTTAGATGACCTCTATGTGGGTTAGCTGTCAATCAAAAGAGCTGTTTGAGTGCTTGGATAGTTTTAGACAGCACAAAGGAGCCAAAGTGGGCCAAGAAATCATCCGAATAACATTTTTATGGGACATAACTCACCAGCAAACAGAAGACAGATTAAAAACTAACAGAAAACAACAAACATCACTTTCATCATATTTTAAAACTATTTGGATTTTTATTTATGATTATATCTTTTTCTCTAGGACATAGTTTCTGCAGAGTGGTAGGAGTTCATTAGAAATTCACCTGAGTTGTGTAGCAGAGCAACCCCACCCCCTCTTCCAATCTGTTTACACTAGCTTACAGCCCTACTCCCCAAACCTAAACCACAACAAAAATGTTGATCCAGATTTCAGCACAAACGAGGAAAAAGAAGATTTATCTATTTGTTTGTAAGTGGATGAATCAGAACTTACCTTTTTCAATCGACCTGTTTTTGTCTGCTAGTGCGAATGCTTTTTGCAAAAGGTAGTCATTGAAGAGGCTGAAGGTTTATGATGTAAGTGACAATTGACTTTAAATGCAAAAGCTATCTGCAAAATGTTACATTTGCTAAAAGACTGGAGAACTATAAAAGAGCGCTGAAGTTGACCTATTTCTGGGAATTTTGTTGTATGGCTTCAAAATCCCTAATCCATGCCAATTTAGAAATAATATTTAGTACGTTTATATGAGCTAAACTCCAAATTACCCCCAAAAACCTAAATAGATTCCAAATTAGCCAAAAACGTTAGCACAATGCTAAAATATTAGCTAAACTCAGAAATTGCCAAAAATTCCTCAGAAAAAAAAATTAGTCAAAAACATTAGTCTGTTTCTGAGATAGATGCTTAACTCTAAATTAGCTTTAAGAAAAAACCCAGTAGATAACAAATTAGCCAAAAACATTTGTATGTTGCTAAAATACTAGCTAATTTCAAAATTAGCATAAAAAACCTCAGTAGATGATAAATTAGCCACAAAAAAGCTAGCATGTCAATATAATTCTGTCTTAACTCCATAGTAGCACCAAAAAAACCTCATTAGATTCCAAATTAGTCACAAAAATGTTAGAATGGAGCTAAAATATTATCTAATCTCAAAAATAGCACAGAAAACTTCAGTACCAAATTATTCTGCATAGCTAGTATGTTGCTAAAATATTACCTTAACTCAGAATTACCCTCCAAAATATTTTGGTAGAATCCAAATCAGCCATAAAAGCTAGCACATTGGTAAAGTATCAAAACTCCATAGTAGCCCAACCAACCTCATTAGATGCCAGATTAGCCAAATATGTTAGCATGGTACTAAAATGTTAGCATGGTACTAAAATGTTAGCCAAGCTCAAGAATAGCCCCAAAAGCCTCAGATGCCAAATTATCCTACAAAGCTAGCTCGCTAAAATACTAGCTTAATCCAGAATTAGCCCCAAAACACGACCAGTAGATGCCAAATTAGCCAAAAGAAAAAATCTAGCACATTGCTAAAATACCATCTTAACTCCATAGTAGCCCAAAAAACATGATTAGATGACAAATTAGCCAAAATTGTTAGCATGGTACCAAATATTGGCTAAGCTCAAAATTACCCTTAAAAACCTTAGTAGCATCAATGTCCTTAACATGCTGAACATTTTGATTCTAAACTTGCATAATTTGCGGAAAGTGTAGAAATATTTGAAGAATTTTTCTTTATACATGTCCTCTATTATCAGAAAAAGGCAGCAAAGACATGTTGAAAACAAGATTTTTATGCAGTTTTTATCTGTAAATCAGGAGTGATCAGTTTATGGTTAAAGCAGTTGGAGAAAGCAGCTTTCTGTATTACGTTGTGCTTTCATGCTAACGTGATTACTCCGTAATGTGCTGTGCAGTGGTGTGAGTCTGCCTGAATGAGGGCAGAATATCAAAATTGTGTCGTCAGTTGGGTTTGTGCTAAAGGGGCTTCTCATGACCAACAAACAAACGTGACAGAAAAAAGACCCTCCCAGCTCTCCAGTTGACCGTTTCAACCTCTTCACCTGTGAATCCTCACGTGTGGAGGTTATCTCTGGCACTCAGGCCAGCGCCTCCTTCCTCCTCCTCCTCTCCACTTCTCCTCGGTGGAGGGAGCCCCTTCATGTTTGTCACGGCGGACTGACAGGCGATCCCTCTTGAGCTGCTCCTTTCACATCAGGAGGAGGTGCTCCAGCCGGCTCTCAGTGGGGCGTCTGGGTCAAATTCTGACAGACAAGTGAAGTAACCAAAATATTTACATATATATATATATATATATATATATATATATATATATATATATATATATATATATATATATGGATTTCCAGGGATGAACATTCAGCATTTAGTAGCAAAATGTTCATCATGCTAATGCTATTGAGGTTTTTAAGGGTAATTTTAAGTGTAGCGAATATATTAGTACCATGCTACTGTTTTTGGCTAATTTGGCATCTAATGAGGTTTGTTTTGGCTACTATTGGCTAATATTTTACCAATCTGCTATCTTATTTGGCATCCACTATCCACTGAAGTTTTTTGGGCTAATTCTGAACTAAGCTAGTATTTTGGGGACGTGCTAGCTTTTTTTTGTGGCTAATTTGACATCTTAGTTTTTGTTTTTTGTGTTTTCGCTAATTTGAATTAAGCTATTATTTTAGCAACGTGCTAGCTTTGTAGGATAATCTGACATCTAGTGAAGATGGCTGGGCTACTATGAAGCTAAGCTAATACTTTACCAATGTGCTAGCTTATTTGGCTGATTCGGCAAGTACTGAGGTTTTTTGGGCTAATTCTGAGTTCAAAGTGTAGCTTTGTAGGATAATTTGGTATCTATTAAGATTATTAGGCTAATCTTGAGTTTGGCTAATATTTTAGTACTGTGCTGACATTTTTGGCTAATTTGGCATTTAATGGGGTTTTTTGGGCTACTATGGAGTTAAGCTGAAATTTTATCGACATGCAAGTTTTTTGTTTTTTGGCTTTTCTTTTGGCTGATTTGGCATTTACTGAAGTTTTTTGGGCAAATTCTGAGTTATGCTAGTATTTTAGCTATGTGCTAGCTTTATAGGATAATTTTGTATCTCCTGGGGTTTTTTGGGCTATTCTTGATTTTAGCTAATATTTTAGTACTGTGCTGACACTTTTGGCTAATTTGGCATTTAATGAGGTTTGTTTTGGCTACTATGGAGTTAAGATAAAATTTTATTGACATGCAAGTTTTG
>NC_050513.1:2908257-2935159 GCF_002922805.2 Oryzias melastigma
GAGGATGCTGAAGACAGGCTTAGATGGAGGAAACTGATTCGCTGTGGCGACCCCTGAAGGGAAAAGCCGAAAGGAAAAAAAGAAGAAGAAGAAGAAGTACAGATTGTTGAATCAGAGCTTTAACCCTTTAACACCTGAGGTGTCATCGGTGATGATTAAACACAACATTTTTAACATACTGTAACTTTTTAACCGTTCGCAGGACCAACATAATTCCAGTAGATTTTGAAGGTGGAAAGCCGCGCGAGCCAGGATAACCATTGATCGTGTTAACAATTGAATAGCTACTCTAAATCAAAGGACATAAACACCAAATGTCCTGGACTAACAGTGGGAATAGTAAATGTAGTTCCTCGCTCAACACAGACCGCTGCTCTGATTTGTTTCGTTGTAGGGCACAAAAGTTCAGTCTCAGGTCTTTTTTTGTTGTTCAAACCACATTCCGCCTAATCTAAAGCTCCATTGATCGCCTTCAGTCCTAACAAGATTGGGCCCCCAACGTTCTACGGATGCTATTGGCCCACCATCCTCGCCTTTTTACACTCCACACCCAAACAAAGAGAGGAACCGAAGCCATGAAAGGACACCTGAAGAAGTTCAAACGCATGCAGAGGCGCCCACAAAAGGGGGGTGAAGAGAGATGAGGTTTGTGATGGGCAGGCTGTCACATCCACAGGGGACAAAAGAGCCGGGTGACGAGCAGCTAATGGACAGAAGGTCCATTTCCACTTTCACAAAAGGAGCAGGCAGATGAAACAGATTAGCAGTGCTTTATTCCCTTTGTGAGGGCTCTAAATGATAAGATTTAGCTCTTTTTCATCCCTGAGTGTGTCTCTTGAGTGCGTCAGCTCACACCAGCTTTTTATTTGGCAGTTCTTTTTTTCTTCCTAGTACTGCAGGATTTTAAATTTATTCCAAAAACACAAGTTGTAGAGAAGTGATTTTATTTCCTTTTTTGGTTAGTTACCAAAATATCTGACATTTTTGTGTTCGTGACGACCTCCTCAGTGAAGATCCACCTCTGGGGCTGGACTTTTAAGAAGCTCTTAAAATGCAAACACAACGTTGTGATCATAGGTTGTGATGTGACTTTTTTTTTGCCCTCAACACTCATGAATCATCGAGTAGAGAATCATACCTTTGCATGTAGTGCCACCTACTGGTTCATCTGCAACATTGCAACCTAAGATTCTGAAGTTTGGTTTTACTCAAATAGACAAAAAGAGTGATTTTTTTATTGGAAAAATAGACTTACAAGTATTCAGCTTTTATTGAGAAAATCCTCCAATACATTATATAATATTCAGTTGTAAAAGCTACTTCTAAAGGCTGACAGTTGTCACAAAAGGTTTGTTTTTTACACTTGGGAAGGCTAAAATTGTGACCTGATATCAATATAACACTCAATTTATACTTTGTGAATTTGTTTTAATTCACACAATTATATTTTAGCTGTAAAACTGTCTCTATCGCTACAATTAGCTTCATTTTTTTCTCTTCAGTTGGTTCATAATCCACTCTAATTTTCTTGGGTGTGTCTCAGGGATCAATCTTGGGCCTCATCCTTTTCCGAAAGAATCATAAACCTTCATATTCTTTGATTTATAAGTAAACAGAAAAATGTGATTGACAGTTATAAAGTAGAGAATACGTCAATGTTTGTTTCTGTAGTGGATGAACAAGAAATACTCTGTGGGGAAAAAAATTAAAAAAAACAAGACATCAGTTGATAGTGATGGCATTGACGTGAAAATCATCAAAATGACCATAGATTGTTTAGTCATTTTAATGTCTCATTTAAAACATGTATCTTTCTTGATGGAATGAAAACTTCTGAAGTTATTCAATTTTTCAAATCAGGTTCAAGACACATGGGTATTGAGTATGGTGGTCCACAAGGATTGATTTTGGGCCCAATTCGTTTTATTTCATGAAATGAAAAAAAGAAAGAAAGAGTTTGATATTAATTAAATAGACAAAAAACTGGGTTTTTATAAGTTAGAAAAAGAAAATTGATAAGTATTAAGCTTTCATTGTAAAAATACTCCAATAGTTTATATAAATATTCAGTTGAAAAAGCTGCTTCTAAAGGCTTATACTTGTCATTAAAGGTTTGTTTTTCACATTTCGGAGGGCTAGAATTGTAATCTGATATCAATTTAACACTTAATTGATGGTTTATTAATTTGTTTTAGTTAATACAATTATATTTTATTGTCGCTCCCTCTCTCAACAATTAGTTTCTTTTTTTTCTCTTCAGTTTGTTATTAATCCACTCCAATTTTCTTAGGTGTGCCTCAGGGATGAATCCTGGGCCTCATCCTTTTCCAAATTAATTTTAAACCTTTATTTTGATTGATTTATAAGTTTGATTCTACTCAAAAAGACAAAGAAAAATCCTCAAATTTAAAGTTATATTATAAATATGGCACAAAAAAACAAGCATTTGAGCTAAACATGTAAAATTTGGGATTTGGCATTTAAATTTCAAATTAAAGGAAATAATAATCATTTAAAAACTTGATTGTTTCTTCATTAAAAAAACAGCAATTTCTGCAATAACTTAGAGTAGAACGAATAGATATATATTTATAATATATATTTAGCACATCAAGTCTACCCTCCCCGCCACCCTGGACCCCTACCAATTCGCCTATCGGTCCAACCGCTCAACTGATGACGCCATTTCTACAGCCCTCCACTCAGACCTCACCCACCTGGAAACCAAGGACTCCCACGTCAGAATGCTGTTCATCGACTTCAGCTCAGCATTCAACACCATCATCCCCCAGCAGCTCATCCACAAGCTGGACCACCTGGGACTCAGCACCTCCCTGTGCAACTGGCTGCTGGACTTCCTGACAGGGAGACCACAGGCAGTTCAAGTCGGGAACAACACCTCCAGCACTATAACAATAAACACGGGGGTACCCCAAGGATGTGTGCTGAGCCCCCTCCTCTTCACTCTCCTGACTCATGACTGCGCTCCATCATCAAGCTCCAACCTCTTCATCAAGTTTGCGGATGACACAACAGTGGTGGGTCTCGTCAACAACAACGATGAGACCCCCTACAGGAGTGGAGTGTGGAGGCTGGTGTGCAGGGAGAACAATCTCCACCTGAATGTGGAGAAGACAAAGGAGATGGTTGTGGACTTTAGGAGAGCTCACACCCACCACGCCCCACTGACCATCGACGGAGCTGCAGTGGAAAGGGTGAGCTGCACCAAGTTCCTGGGGGTGCACATCTCTGAAGATCTGTCGTGGAACCACAACACTGCAGCATTAGCCAAGAAAGCCCAGCAACGCCTGTACTTCCTCCGCAAACTGAAGAGGGCCAGAGCTCCTCCTCCCATCATGCAGACCTTCTACAGTGGAACCATTGAGAGCATCCTGACCAGCTGTATCACTGTGTGGTACGGAGCCTGCACAGCATCCTGCAAGAAGACTCTGCAGCACATTGTAAGAACAGCTGAGAAGATCATTGGTGTCCCTCTCACTGGATTATCAGACATCTACGACTCCCGCCTCACCCGCAAATCCACCTGGATCCCGGGTGACCCATCCCACCCATCCCAGAGCCACTTCAGCCTGCTGCCATCAGGGAGGAGACTGCAAAGTCTACGGGCCAGGACCAGCAGGCTCAGAGACAGTTTCCTCCACCAGGCCATCAGGAAGCTCAACTCCCTCCCAGCCCTCCCCTCTCTGCCCCCACTCCCTGCTGCTACAAGCCAAACACAAAAGGAGAATATTCATGCCTGCATCTGAGGATCACTGCCACTTTAAACATAATTTATCTTCATAGCCTTTGCACTACAATACTGAAAATTCTGTAAATTTTGTACATTATACTTTTATATTTACATTCTTCTTTTTTATTCTTAATATTATTATTATTACTGTAATCAGTGTTGCTGTTTGCACAAAGGGAGGAGAGGAAGAAATTTCATCTGTGCTTTGTATGCCCTGTACTCAGCATATTTGACAAATAAAAGCCTACTTGACTTGACTTGAAACATATAGTATTTAATATGCCTAATAAAAAAAGGAGCATTAACAAAATGAATAACGAAGTATAAGAAGATTAACAGACATTACAAATCAAAATGAATACTAAGAACAGTTAGAAAATATATCAGAAATCTAAATCAAATGTAATAGTTGTAGCTTTATCTTGTTTTAGGCTAAAATAGTTTGAAATGATTTTTATTCTGAAAAAACTGTCTGCTCTTTTAATTTAATGATTTATTTTATATGCTGATTAAATTAAATCAATTTAATTTATTAATTTTATCTTTGAAACATATAATTAAATATTAAACCATTAGATTTAGAAGGGTTTTTAAAAAAAAAACATTTGCTTTTATTTATTTATATTTTGTGTAATTTCCGTTTCCCCCTTTAGGGGGAGCCAAAAACCAGGCAGCGCGTGACGTCAGACGCTGGCGCACGATTACGTAAAGCGTCGGTTGTTTAACACCGGCGCCACAAGGACAACCCTCGTTTAAATGACTGCGGGTGCTCTGATGTGAGCAAATAAGCATGTTGGACGTTTTTTCGCGAGGTTTATCCTTCGAAAACGACATATTTTAGCGAGTTTAAGACGAGAAGACGCTCGCGCGTTTAACCTCTGTTGTGTGGGGATTCTTTACACCTTTACACCAACCTCTGGAAAGGTAATGTTTACGCTCTGCTTTCTGTCGAGTTCTTGTTTGTGTTTTATATAAGTGCTTCAATGAACTACATTACCCACAATCTTTGCGAGAGTTTGCTAAAAATATACTATTCATTCCCAGCATTAAATGGGGCTATTTTTTTTCTTTTATGTAATCAGACTACTTCCTGTCCCAGGTGCAGCCATGGTGTTCCTGCAGAGCTACTGTGAGGCCAACTCCTCCATCTCCATCACCTGGGTGGATGAGGGCATCTCCCCCTGCTTCTACTTCACCCTGGTCCCCACCGTCCTGCTGACCATCTCCATCTTCCTGGGCACCGTCCACTGCGTCTTCTACCAGAAGTACGGCACCACCATGGAGCCCAAGTTCATCCCACGCTCCCGCCTCTACGGCCTCCAGCTGGCCGTGACGGTGCTGCTTGGCCTGCAGTTCCTGGGCGGGATGGTGTACCGGGCCGCCACGGCGGCGGAGCTGCCCGGGTACGCGGTGCTGTACGGCTGCTTCTCCGTGTTGGGGTGGGGCTGGAGCTTCGCCCTGCTGCGGGTGGAGAGGCGGAGGGCCCTGCTGATGGACCGCACCAGGGGCCACAGCAGCGTCCTGCTGGTGTTCTGGGCCGTGGCGTTCGCGGCGGAGAACCTGGCCTTCGTCTCCTGGTACAGCCCTCACTGGTGGTGGGGTCTGGATGGCACAGAGCACCAGGTGAGGAGTTTAGCTTTAGAGTTTCCTTATTGTCTTTCACAACTTTATCAAATACTGCCCAACATTATTGACCTTTGACCTTCTGATAAGTTCAGTTGTGGCAGAGGTGATTAACTTTTGCATGAAGCCAGCTTCAGGCGGTTGGAGACACTCCTCCTTCAGCTATGCCACCTGTCCACCCGCACAGGACGAGTTGGGTGTTTTTGCTGAGTCATTACTGGGCTGTCAACCAATCCCAATCTTTAAGACAAACAGGCTCCTCCCACCTTGAGTCAGCTCTTGTTTTCAGAGCCAACAGCATGACTTGACATTTTTTTCAGCATAAAAGAACTTTATTATATTTCCTAAATCGAATATACCGCTTAGTCATGCTGAGTCATGCTAATTTCCCTAATTTAGGTTATTATTTAAACACCTTTTTTGTGTCTCAAATTTGTCAGAACATAATTAATGAGCTGAAATGTATTTTTTTTTTTTGCCTATTTAAATGACAAACTATCAAGTTTCTTGCTACGAATATTCATAAAAACTGCAAAAAAAACTTCTTGAATTAACTTTATTGACAAAAACTTTATTTACACAGAACTGTGTAAATTTATTTACATAGTTATTTAGCTTAAATGTATTTATTTTCGCTCATTTAAATAAGAAACTATTGTGTTTCTTGGTACAAAAATGCATAAAAACCGCAAAAAGTAACATTCTGAATTAAATTTATTGACAAAAGCTTTATTTACTTAAAACTATGTACATTTATTTACATTATGTACCTAATTATTTAGCCTAAATCCATTTATTTTTGCCTATTTAAATAACCAAATATCAAGTTTCTGGCTACGAAAATTCATAAAACCCGCAAAAACTAACATTTTAAATGAACTTCATTCACAAAAACTTTATTTAAATTTTTTTTCCAGTTCAACCTGTAATTATTTTAAATGAACACTAGATGGTGTAATTGTGCAAAAAACACTAAACATTTTACATTTTTTAACCAAATATTTAATTTATGGTTAAAATATATTCTTTAAGAAAAATATTTTTAATTTTTATTCATTAAAAATGATCAATGCATATTTACACTATTTTATTTATTTATTTTAGGCCAAATTAGCTTTAAAAACATTTTTAGTGATTTTTGCAATATATTTTTACATTTACACAGCTTAATAAAAACATTGAAACGTCTTTTATTTCTATAAACTTCAATTCATAACATTTTGTTTAAATATTTATTAAAGCGTACTTTTTGTGAGCACACCTTGACCTTTTAAATGTTAGAAAACTGATTTAAAGTTTAGATTTCTGACAAAAGTAGTTAAAGGAAGTAAAGAAATATTTTCAAAATAAATGTACCCAGACTGTTCTTAGGATTTTTTTTTTATTTTATTAAAAAGCAGATGTTGAAATATTTCAAAAGGGTTGATGTATATTATTAAATATTCTTTGTTTTTTCTTCTGGAGCTAGTGAGAGCGTCTTCTTGTCCTCATGTCTTTCCGGTGTCCTCTCAGGTCCAGTTCGCTCTGTGGCTGATCCGCTACAGCGGTGCCGGCCTCCTCTTCTTCCTCGGCCTCAAAGCTCCGGGTTTGCCACGCAGACCTTACATGCTCCTGATCAATGAAGACGAGCGCGACGTGGAAGCCAGTGCTCAGGTCTGAGGCCGCAGGTTCGTCAGTCTGATCCGCCTGGAACGGGCTCCTCATCTCTCTGCTTGTGGGTTTGCAGAACTTGCTTGGGGGAACGGAGGAGAACCTATCCACCTGGCAGGGCTTCAGAAGGAAGGTCCGCCTGCTGGTTCCGTACATGTGGCCTCGGGGGAACGTCTTCCTCCAGATGCTTGTCCTCTTCTGCTTGGGGCTGCTGGGAGTGGAGAGGGCCGTGAACGTCTTCGTACCGATTTTCTACAAAAACATCGGTGAGTGAAGGAAGACTCAAAGACGAGCTTTATTCTGAAAAACTTTCACGAGAACATCCGATCTGTCTGACAGTGAACGAGCTGACGAACGGCGACCCCTGGAGGAGCGTGGCCATCACCGTCTGCACTTACGTTATGCTCAAGTTCCTGCAGGGCGGCGGCGCAGGTAAAGCTTCACGGACACAGGAAGTTCAGTTCTGAGGTAGTTCTGCCACAAACGATTGTTTTAGTAGTGGACTAATCACCGGTTATTTTGTCCAATAGTCGACTAATCTGGTCATGCACAAACTGGATGTAAAACACACATCCAAACCATCATTAGCTTTAAACTAACTAAAAATTAGATATATTCACTGAATTTGGCCGCTGAAGATGGTAGTGACGAGAGCTGAAGATGCCGACATTGATAGCTAAAAACTCTGAAGCTGATAGCTAGCTAAAATATTAGTTAAATGCCAAATTTGGCTAAAAAATAAAAAAGTCAAAGTTAGCCAAAACAGCAGCTGAAGTATTAGCCAAACTCCAAAATAACCTAAAAAATAAACAAAGCCTGAATTAGCCAAAACCGCTAGCATTTAACTGAAACATTAGCTAAACTCAAAATTAGCCTAAAAAGTGAAAAAAAATTCTAAATTAGCCAAAACATCTAACATGTACCTGAATTGTTTTTGATAGACTCCAAATTAGCCTAAAAACCTTTTTAAAAAGCTTAATTAGCCAAACTGGTAGCATTTAACTGAAACAATTACTAAACTTCTAAATAGCCTTTTAAACAAAAAATCCTAAATTAGCTAAAACAGCTAGCATGTAGCTGAAATATTAGCTAAAATCAAATAGCTCAAAAACAAAAAAGTCTAAATTAGCCAAAACAGCTAGCATGTACCTGAAATGTTATATAAACTCCAAATTAGCCTAAAAAACATTTTAAAAAGCTTAATTAGCCAAAGTGCTAGCATTTAACTGAAACATTTGCTAAACTTCTAAATAGCCTTTTAAACAAAAAAGCCTGAATTAGCTAAAATCGCTAGCATGCAGCGGAAATATTAGCTAAACTCAAAATTAGCCTAAAAAGTGGGAAAAAAAATCATAAATTGGCTAAAACAGCTAGCATGTAGCTGAAAAATTAGCTAAATTCCAAAATAGCCAAAAAACCTTAATAAATGCCAAAACAGTCTAAAAATCTAGCAGAACACCATTATAACTTTCAACTCTACTACACTCTGACTCCATAATATATAAAGCAACGACTAATCGACTATTAAATTAGTTGTCGACTATTTTAATAGTCGATTAGTCGACTAATCGTGGCGGCCATATTCTGAAGAGGTTATGCTCATTTGAGGGTTTTTTTCCTTCCAGGTTCCTCCGGGTTCGTCAGCAACCTGCGCTCCTTCCTGTGGATCCGGGTGCAGCAGTTCACCAACCGGGTGGTTCAGGTCCAGCTCTTCGCCCACCTGCACGCCCTGTCGCTGCGCTGGCACCTGGGCCGCAAAACCGGCGACGTGCTGAGGAGCATCGACCGCGGCACCAGCTCCATCAACAGCCTGCTCAGGTGAGACACCGGAGGCTACAGACACAGCGGGAATGAAACGCGTTTACACAGACTGTTGCTTATCAATGGACGTTCAACGGCAGCAAGTTTTGTGCTGAGAGTCAAAAAAAGCTTGCTTAAAAACCTGAGTAGTGACGCGTGAACGCTAGAGTTTTTAATGGGGAAGCTCGAAATGCGTAGAAATAAACGTTACATGTGTACAGTTTTGTGTCTGATTACTAATTGTGATTATTTGCCGATAATAAGTGGTTGGCAAATACTGCAACAAAAAAAACACGATTAAATGTGATCGTCCACAGTAGATTTTTCCCTGATTTGCAATTAATTTTTTTTAATCGATTGACAGGATTCATTAAAATAAATGTTTTATATGTACAGTTTTGTGTGTGATTTCATAATTTGATTATTTGCAGATAATAACATTCAACAAACACTTTAACAAAAAAATTATTATTAATTACGATTGACCGCATTTGATTTTTTTTCCTGCTTTGCGATTAATTAGTTGCATTTTTTAATCGACAGCATTAATTCAAAATAAATGTTCTAAATGTACAGTTTTGTGTGTGATTTCATATTATGATTATTCACAGATAATAAGTGGTCGGTAAATACTGTAACCAAAAGAATCGCAATTAATCGCAACAGATCGCGATTAATCATGATTTTACCCAGATCCATTTTTCCCTAGTTTGTGGTTATTTTGTTGCATTTTCTGATGGATTGACAGTATTAATTGAAAATAACCTTCTAAATGTTCTATTTTGTGTGTGATTTCATATTGTGATTATTCGCAGATAGTAAGAGGTCAGCAAACATTGCAACAAAATCGCAATTAATCCTGAGCTTTAGCAATTAATCATGATTTGCTGCTGTTGATTTTTTTTCCCTTCGTTTACGATTAATTAGGTAGATTTCTTTTAATCAATTGACATCATGGTTCACATTTTTGTGTGCGATTTAATTTTTTTATTATTCTCAGATAATAAGTGGTCAGCAAATATCGCAACAATTAACAAAAATTGCGATCGGTCGTGATTAATCGTAAATTTTATACAATTCATTTTCCCTGTTTAGCGATCAATTAGCTACATTTTTAAAATCACTTTAAAGCATTAATTTAAAAATAACGTTTTAAATGTACATTTTTGTGTGTGACTTTATTTTGTCATTATACTTAGATAATAAGGGTCAGCAAATATCGCAACATTTAAAAAAATTGCAATCAATTGCGATTAATCGTTATTTTTGCAGTTATTTTGCCCTGATTTGCGATTAATTAGCTACATTTTTTAATTGATTTAAACCATTAATTAAAATAAACGTTTTAAATGTACATTTTTGTGTGATTTCGTATTGTGATTATTCTCAGATAATAAGTGGCCAGCAAATATTGCAATATTTAAAAAAATTGCGATCAGTTTCGATTAATCGTGATTTTCTGCAATTCATTTTCCCTGTTTAGCAATTAAATAGCTACATTTTTAAAATCACTTTAAAGCATTATTTTAAAAATAACGTTTTAAATGGACATTTTTGTGTGTGACTTTATTTTGTCATTATTCTCGGATAATAAGTGGTCAGCAAATATCGCAATATTTATAAAAATTGCTATCGTTGCAATTAATCTTGATTTTCTGCAATTAGTTTTCCGTTTTGTGATTAATTATTTTTTAAACAATTTAAAGCATTAATTTAAAAAAAGTTCTAAATGTACATTTTTGTGTGTGATTTTCATTTTGTCATTATACTTAGATAATAATGGTCAGCAAATATTGCAACATTTAAAAAAATTGCAATCATTGCGATTAATCGTTATTTTTGCAGTTATTTTGCCCTGATTTGCGATTAATTAGCTACATTTTTTAATTGATTTAAACCATTAATTAAAATAAACGTTTTAAATGTACATTTTTGTGTGATTTCGTATTGTGATTATTCTCAGATAATAAGTGGCCAGCAAATATTGCAATATTTAAAAAAATTGCGATCAGTTTCGATTAATCGTGATTTTCTGCAATTAGTTTACCGTTTTATGATTACTTATTTTTTAATCGATTTAAAGCATTGATTTAAAAAAATGTTCTAAATGTACTGTCTTGTGCGGTTTCATATTATGATTATTTGCAGATAATAAGTGATCGGCAAATACAGCGTAAAAACGTTTACGTTGAATTTCACTAAAGTGGAGGCTCAATCGTGCAGTTGAAATGTTTTGTTCTACCTCGCAGCTACATCGTGTTCAGCATCTTCCCGACCATCGCCGACATCGTCATCTCCATCATCTACTTCATCACGTACTTCAACGCCTGGTTCGGCCTCATCGTCTTCTGCTGCATGGCTCTCTACCTCAGTAAGTCCTGCAGGAATCCCTCTGAAAAGCGTGACCGCAGCTTAAACCCGGATGTTTCCAGCTCTGACCATCATCATCACCGAGTGGAGGACCAAGTACAGACGAGAGATGAACCAGATGGACAACTTCGCTAAGACCCGGGCTGTGGACTCTCTGCTGAACTTTGAGACGGTATAAATCCTGGTTTTTCCGTCAGTTTTCCTCCCATTGAACTTAAACTTCAAGCATTTCCTGTAAACAGGTCAAATACTACAACGCAGAAAGCTACGAGGTCACCCGCTTCGAGGACGCCATCCTAAAGTATCAGGTGTCGGAGTGGAAGACTCAGGCCTCGCTGGCCTTCCTGAACCAGACCCAGAACCTCATCATCGGGTCGGGACTGCTGGCCGGGTCGCTGCTCTGCGCCTACTTTGTCAGCGAGGGAAAGTTCCAGGTGATCCAGCAGCTCAAAAGTCTCCCGCTGGTGTGGATATTGGCGCCCTAACTGCCACCTTCTCCCGTCAGGTTGGAGATTTCGTCCTCTTCGGCACCTACATCATCCAGCTCTACACCCCTCTGAACTGGTTCGGGACGTACTACAGGTAAAAGAGACTTCACGCTGATTCTGTTTTTGGGTCGTACTTAAAGTGCTTTGATTCACAGAATGATCCAGAACTCCTTCATCGACATGGAGAGCATGTTCAAGCTGTTTGAAGAAGACGAGGAGGTACGTCTGCAGCGCCGAACCCTCACCTGTTTTTCCTGCTCACTGACCTGTCGCCCTGCAGGTGAAGGACGCCGTGAATGCTGGGAATCTGCTCTTCAAGCTGGGGAAAGTGGAGTTCGACGGCGTCTACTTCAGCTACACAAACGGGTCGGTCCATCTCCGCCCATCCGCCGCCGTCAACGTTAGCGTCCGCTTAGCCTAACCCGACGTCTGCTTCTTCCAGGAAGGAGATTCTCAACGACGTGTCCTTCACTGTGCTGCCGGGACAGACGGTGGCGCTGGTACGACGCCATCTGTTGTCCATCCTCCGGTTTTTATGTGTTGTCATGTAGGGCTGCCACGATTAGTCGCCTAATCGACTATTAAAATAGTTGATGACTCATTTACAAGACGATACTTTGTATTAAAATAAATTTATATTATATGGAGTCAGAGTGCAGTGAAGTTGAAAGTTATAATGGCATTATGCTAGCTATTTGGACTATTTTGGCACTTATTCTGTTTTTTTAGGCTATTTTGAAGTTTAGCTAATATTTTAGCTACATGCTAGCTATTTTGATTAACTTAAGCTTTTTTTTAAAGTTTTGTTTTGCTAATTTAGAATTTAGCTAATATTTCACCTGCATGCTAGCTGCTTTGGCTAATTTAGGCTTTTTTTGTTTGTTAAGGTATTTTGGAGCTTAGCTAATATTTCAGTTACATGCTAGCTATTTTGCTAATATAAGCTTTTTTACGTTTTTATAGGCTAATTTAGAGTTTAGCTAATATTTCAGTTACATGCTAGCTTTTCAGGGAAAGTTAGGATTTTTTTTTAGTTTTTTTAGGCTAATTCGAAGTTTAGCTAAAATTTCAGCTGATATGCTAGCTATTTTGGCAAATGTTGTCTTTTTTGTTTTTTCTGGAGTTTTGGAGTTTAGCTAACTTAATCTTTTTATTTAGTTTTTAGGCTGTTTTTGGAATTTCAGCTACACGCTAGCTTTTTTTTGTTTTTTAAGCTATTTTGGAGTTTAGCTTATATTTCAGCATAGATGAAGGAAGCTGATTCGCTGTGGCGACCCCTGAAGGATAAAACCGAAAGGAAAAGAAGAAGCTAATATTTCAGCTACATGCTAGCTGTCTTGGCTAATTTAGAATGTGTTTATCTTTTAGGTTAACTTTGAGCTTGACTTGTATTTCAGCTAAATGCTAGCAGTGTTGGCTAATTTAGTTTTCTTTCAGTATTTAATGCTATATTGGAGTTTAGCTAAAATTTCAGCTACATGCTAGCTATTTTGGCTAATTTAGGCTTTCTTTATTTTTAGGGGTAATTTTGCATTTAACTAATATTTTAACTGGTTATCAGCTTCAGGGTTTTCAGCTATCAATTTCAGCATCTTCAGCTGCCAAATTCAGCTTACACTAGCATTATCACAGGTAATGCTACATACCTAGTTTTTAGTTAGTTTAAAGCTAATGATGGTTAAGATGTTTGCTTTACATCCAGTTTGGGCATGACCCGATTAGTCGACTAATCGGAAAAAATAATCGGCGATTAGTCGACTATTAAAATAATTGTTTGTGGCAGCTCTAGTGTCATCGCTCCACGTTGTTTGATAATTGAAGGTGGGGCCCTCCGGATCGGGGAAAAGCACCATCATCCGACTGCTCTTCCGATTCTACAACGTCCAGGGAGGATGCATCCGCATCGACGGCCAGGATATTTCCAAAGTAAGAGCGCCTGAGAGGCCTGTGAAGCCTCAAGATGAGAAAATCCAGAACGATTCAACACACAAACATTACATTTTGTAAATATTTTCTACAAAAATTAGTCGTTTATTTGGGTACTTTTAGAACTTTCCATACATTTATACCAAAAAAATGTATTCTTTTTTTCCCCATTTTCTTTAGCGTTTAGGCAGATTAACATCTAGTTTTTGGATTTTCACAATAAAAGACAAAATCTTCAACAAAAAAAAAAATTAAATGAATAAATACATGTTTCCCAAGTGCAAAAAACAATGCTTTTTTAAAGATCTAATTTTGTTTAATTTTTCTGATCAAATTACTTAGAGATTTTTAAAGATTTTCCCCCTTTATTTCTTTAAATTGATGTTAGTTAATATGGAAATACATAGATTTTAATTTCCAAAATAAGTGAGAGACACATAATGGTTTATTTTATTTATTTATTTTTTTAAATCATCTATTCTGATCATGTTTGAGATGTTTTTGAGAGAAACCAGATTTTAGAATTTTCTGACATTTTTTTTTACTCATAAAAATGCTTTTTAAAAACTGAACTTTAATTGTTTCTCAGATATTTATGGATGTTTGTGTAAGTTTGCCAAAATGAATCGGCCACTCTATGTTTATGCATAGTGGCAGATTTTTGCATGATAACTTAATAGTTTGAAGCTGATGAGGACGATCAAAATGATCTTGAATTCTGGATGTTTTTGTTTGCGGCTCGTCCTCTGCAGGTGAAGCAGACGTCCCTGCGGGCTCACGTGGGCGTGGTCCCCCAGGACACGGTGCTCTTCAACGACACCATCAGGGAGAACATCCGCTACGGCCGCATCACCGCCAGCGACCAGGAGGTGGAGGAGGCCGCCGTGGCTGCAGACATCCATGACAAGATCATGACTTTCCCTGAAGGTCAGGAAGCTTCATTTTTGTCTCAGTTTAGCCCAAGTCAAGGCCCGGGGGCCGGATCCGGCCCTCTGGGTTATTCTGTCCGGCCCCCCAGATCATTTTATTTTATTGTTATTAATGGCCAGATGTTATCTTGCACTTATTTCTAACTTGTTTAATTTTGACAAAATATATTTGTCAAAATTAAACAAGTTATTAAATTTATTAAAAAGTTATTTTTTCAAAGTTTAAAAATGTTGTTTTAGAGTGTTCAATAAATGCTTATCCAGGCGTGTTTTGGATTTTGGCCCCTTGTGCGATTGAGTTCGACTCCCCTGATTCAGATTTTTTTTTTTGTTTGTTTCTCTGGTAGGTTACGATACGCAGGTGGGGGAAAGAGGTCTGAAGCTGAGTGGAGGAGAGAAGCAGAGGGTGGCCATTGCCAGAACCATCCTCAAAGCTCCGCAGATCATCCTGCTGGACGAGGTATGAGGCGGTCCTGCTGATTTTGGCCCATTTTGAGTGTCAAAAAAATCCAAATTATGACCCATAAAGAAGACAAATAACTGCTATAAAAACCAACTTTTGACCTAGTAAGCATAAAGTCACTTTTGGTTAAAGTTTCCACAAAACTCTGTCCTTTAATGACATCTAACACCTATTAGGAGTAGATTAATTTAATTTAGTCGAAAATCCATCCTCAACTTTCTTAAAGTGCTTCATGGATCACTAAACTTAATGTAAGCAAAGTCAACAAAAATCAAACTTATTTTTAAAATTTCTTTCCACTGAAAACAGAAGAAGAGCCTTCAACTTCACAATAAAAGAAAATATATTTAACAGACAAAAATTGTAAATAAGAACATGTTAGTTTACCTGATTAAATAAATGTTTAAAAAAATTCTATCCTCCAATAATGGATTTATTGTGACAGTCGTTCCAACAGACCATAATATTAACAATAATAATGCAGAATATTCATCAACAGGCTGTCTAATGTTAGGAAGATGCTGCTAATAAAGTTATTCAAACGGTTTGTTTATAACTATATCTTAAAAACACCTAAATTCATCCGTCGCACCTTAAAAGTCGGCTGAAGTTAGCTTCTGATTTTGTTGCTTCAACTTTGACAGTTATGAGTTGAAATGTAGATCACATTTTATTGGTTACATAAAATCTAATGTAGAAATAAAGTTTAAAGCAGCTGCAGATGTTTTACAGAAAATGACCATAAACTTTACCCTTAAAAGTTTAAGGAAACTGTAAACATAACAAACAACAAAAAAAAACAATCAGACGCCGACTTCATTCAACCAGACCATGGTATGAAAAAGGTTTGGGACACTAGTTTAAATCAAGTTTTTTCTTTTTGAATAGAAACATCAGCAACAAATGGCAGAGATGATACCTTTTTCTGATTAGTTGACTAAATGGATGTAAAGCACACATCTAAAGCATCATAAGCTTTAAACTAAATAAAGACAATTAGGATGATAGTTTATAAAACTAGAAAGTAGTCCCTGAAGATGCTGAAGCTTTTTGCTGAAAATGGTGACGCAATTTACTTCAATAGCTGAAGGGATTTACTGAACATGCAAAAGCTATTTGCAAAATGTTAAATTTGATAAAAGACTTGAAATCTTGCTAAAGAACTATAAAGAAGCGCTGAAGTTTACCTAAATTTTAACATTTTGTGGTAAAATTGCTTTAAAATCCCTAATACATTAGTGTTGCTTATATGTGAGCTAAACTCTAAATTCGCCCAAAAAAACCTTAGCAGATGTCAAATTAGCCAAAAAACTAGCACATTGCTTAAATACTAGCTAAACTCCAAAATAGCCTAAAATTCTTCAATAAACTAAATTAGTCAAAAACGTTAGCATGTTGCTAAAATAGAGGCTAAACTCTAAATTAGCTTATAAATCCCCAGAAAATGACAAATTAGCCCCAAACCTTAACTCATTGCCAAAATAGAAGCTAAACTCTAAATTAGATAATTAAAACCTCAGTAGATAACAAATTAGCCAAAAGAAGCTAGTACATTGATTAAATACTAGCCAAACTCCAAAATAGCCTAAAATTTTCAGTAAACTAAATAAGTCAAAAACTTTAGTATGTTGCTAAAGTATAAGCTAAACTCTAAATTAGCTTATAAAGCCTCAGTAAATTAGCCAAAAAAGCTAGCACATTGATTAGATACTAGCTAAACTCCAAAATAGCCCAAAAATTCATCAGGAAACTAAAGTAGTCAAAAACGTTAGCCTGTTTGTAAAATAGAAGCTAAACTATAAGTTAGCTCATAAAACCCCAGGAGATAACAAATTAGCCAAAAACATTAGCATCTAGCTAAAATTTAAGCTGAACTCTAAATTAGCTTATAAAACTCCACTAGATAACAAATTAGTCAAACGGTTAGCTCAACGCTAAAATAGAAGCTAAACTCTGAATTAGCCAAAAAAGCTAGCATGTTGCTTAATACTAGCTAAACTCCAAAATAGAATAAAATTCCTCACAAAACTAAATTGGTCAAAAACATTAACAATGCTTACTAAGCAAACTGACACTCATAGCTTTGTTCAACTTTACTACAATTTAACTACATAGCCTATAATATAAATTAACGACTATTAAATTAGTTGTCGACTATTTTAATACTCGATTAGTCGACTAATCGTGGCAGCCCTAGTTTAAACACATGCTAACACATGCTAGCTTTATGTATTCATTTGCACTTCAATAACCAAACGTCTTTGCAGGCTACATCTGCGCTGGACACGCAGACGGAGCGCAACATCCAGGCGTCCCTGGCTAAAGTCTGCGCTAGTCGCACTACCATTGTTGTTGCTCACAGGTAAAACGAGATTCTCTCCTTCGTTTCCCGAAAAAAAAGACTTTTTTTTTTAGTTTTTAACTTTTTTCTTTTACCTAAGGTTGTCCACCATCATCGGCGCAGATCAGATTTTGGTCATCAGCGACGGTAGGATCGCCGAACGAGGCCGGTAAGTGACGACCTCCTAAAGACAACGACGACGACCTCCTTATGTGTTTTGACCGCCGCCGTTCCCTCCACAGACACGAGGAGCTGCTGCAGAAGGGAGGCCTGTACGCAGACATGTGGCTGAAGCAGCAGCAGGCCCAGGACGCCGACTCCGGCTCAGACACTGAAGCCAAAGACCGCAAGTCTGAGAAGCTGCAGCCGCCGCCGTCAACCTCCTCTGCCGACCTCTGACCCCGAAAGCTTTCATCATAGCTAATAAAAAATGTTTTTTTTTTAATACTACTCTGAGTTTAAACTTGTTTAAAGTCATCACACAGCAATGTTTAAGGAATGTTATTTATTTTAGGCTTAGTGCAATGACAGGGTTGAGGGGGAAAAGGGAAGGTGCCTTAAACACTAGCAACACTATGAGCTGATGGACGATTTTATTCACTTCCTGTCTGTATAACAGGAAAAACCAAGGAACAAATCATGTTCAGAGTTAGTTCTCTCACCGATCAGTTATTTATATTTTTATGTGACTGCATGTGGCTTTTACTTTGTTTTGCTGTCGTTTTAGGCTATTTTTTTACTTCCTGGGGAAGCTTGAATAAGTTCTTCTCAGACACAATCGATTAAGCAAGTAAATTTAAACGTGTCCTAAACAATGCATTAAAAGATTTTCTGGGAGAGAATTTGGTGTGAAAGCAGAAATATTTTAACAATTTTTTTGGGCGAACTATAGCTTCTACTATTTATAGGTTATATTTTTTTATGGTTGTGTTTTATCATGTTATAAGATGTTGCAGGATAATCTAAACCCCAGACTTGGCTTAAAACATGTACAGTAAGAGTATTTTGTTTTTAAAACAAAGACGTCAACTTTTTTTTTATTGGCAGGTGGTTTTGCTAGATAAGCCCATTTTAATGTTTGCATTGAAAATATTTTATAGCAAAAACCTAAAAACAATCTTTTTGGTTGTTGTTAGTATTTGTCTACCTCGCAAAAGGTAAATGTCATGTTTCTACAGTTGCTGTAAAAGTTATCTTGTAATTTGAAACAATAAAAAAATTTACAAATCTATGTAGTGTTTGTTTTTAACTATTACTGTAAGCTTAAAAATGTTTTATTGAGAAATTACATCTAAAATAAGAGCTTGATGTTTTTAAGGAGTGATATGAAAGACACGAAAACAAAAAAAAAGTCCAACCTACGTCGTTAATTTTTGTCCATTTTTGTTTGTTTTGTTGTTGTTAATAAAGTTTTCCATTTTGAAAGTGGAGCGCCCTCTGCTGATCAGGCGCGAGCTCCTTCCAAAAAAGGAGGCAAACAAACAGCAGCCTCTGACGTCACTCGCGGTCCCCGCCGGTCAGGGCGTGTTTGGGTCTGTAGCTTTGCGGGAAACCAGAACCGGGCCGGGCGTACGTTTTTCTGCCAACTTCTGCGGACTAATGATCAAAACTCTAGTCGACAATGGATTTCAAGGCTTTATTTAACGAAAACTCGTTTCAGTTTTCGGACTTCCAAGAGTTTACGGTACGTTCAGTGCTAAGCTAATAGCAGTGCTAACGCAGTTAGCTAATCGTTTTAGCTAGCTCACCTAACTTTGACACTTTTTACCGACTTACAACTTAAAATCAAATAAGAGTTGATTGCTTTTTAAATTAATACATCGGTTTAAATGCAATTAATGAGAACTTTGGTCTTTTATAACGAGAAATAACTTCCTGTTGGGGTTAGCTTAGCGCTAGCTGTTGCTTGTTTATTTTAGCATTAATCACGGAAACTATCTTCTGCTTAATTTTTTAAAACCTAAATAGATGTATTTTGAAAAATTAAAGCGTATACTGAAGCTTAATATTCAGAAAAATAATCAGATTACATAAATAATCTTTATGCTTTTTTTTCCCCTTTCTAGTTTCTTCCTAGACATGAAAAGTTGACTGAAAGAGTCAGGAAGAGACTGTATTATGGTCTGGACAAAGATGTTTCTCTGGATGCCCTGTCTGGACCCGTCACAGGTGAAAAAATGATGTACAGTAATCTGTTCTTGTTCTGTACTGTATTTCATAAATACTCCAAATAAAGTTTGTTTAGTTAAAAAAAAGTCACAGGTAACTTCCGGTTTTAAACAAGTAACATAAACAACAAATAGTTTAAAAATGTTCCTGTTTTAAAAAACTCACAAATGCAAAGCGATAGAGATGAATAGAAAATATAAATATCAATTAAAACTCACCTAAGTCTTTGTACTTCTGTAAAAGTACTTGAGTAATCACAAAAAAATAAGTGTACATTATTACACACATGGGGTGTTATTATTATTATTATTATTATTATTGTTTTGTATCAATCAAGACAGGAATTATTCTTCTAAAAATCCAATCCAATTTCTTTTTGTTGATTTTAACAAGTCCAAATTAGTGCTGCCACGATTATTTTAGTAGTCGACTAATTGGTGATTAAATTTTCCGATTAATCAACTAATTGGGTCGTGCGAAAAGTGGATGTAAAACACACGTCTTAACCATCATTTGCTTTAAACTAACTAAAAATTAGATATATTCACAGCTGAATTTGGCTGCTGAAGATGGTAGTGACGATAGCTGAAGACGCTGAAATTGATAGCTGAAAATACTGAAAGTGAACAGCTAAAATATTAGTTAAATGTCAGATTAGCCTAAAATGTTTTTAAAAATCCTAAATTAGCCAAACAGCTAGCATGTAGCTGAAATATTTGCTATTTTCCATAACAGCCTAAAAAACTATAAAAAAAAAAGTAGGAGAAAACAGCATGCAGCTGAAATATTAGCTAAACTTTGAATTAGCCTAAAATATGGAAAAGCCTAAATTAGCCAAAACAGCTAGCATGTAGCTGAAAACTAGGTAAGCTTCAAAATAGCCTAAAAAAAACCTTAATAAATGCCAAAATAGTCCAAAAGGTTAGCAGAATGCCATTATAACTTTCAACCTTACTACACTCTAACTAATATAATATAAAATAATGACTAATCGACTATTAAATTAGTCGCGGACTATTTTAATGGTCGATTAGTCAACCAGCATATTTACATATATCAATTAATTTCTTATTGCTTTTATCCAGAAAAACACATGATGTTATTTTTTTCAAATAAAACTTTATTTATAAAGCCCTTTTCATACATGACATTTTATGTATTTTTCATTCTGTTCTGGTCTAGCTTAGACTATTATTGTCAATGATTTAAAATGAACATTCGTCTCTATCACATAAATACTGACTTAAATCTGGCTTAATTCTAAAGTTGATCACTTTTTAATAATATTTGTGTGCTCTTTTGCCCTCTCCGTTTGGACTCGTCATGCTTTCCTGCAGATATAGCCGTTGAAATCTTCCAGAAGTCCGCCCCAAGCCCGATCCGGAAGCTCCAGAAGAAGTATGCCGCTCACGTTGCCAGGTTGGTTTACGCCAAACTTTTTCCCCCTGAAATCTGCGATCGCCTTTGGCTTGAAATGAATGTGTTCTGGGATCCAGGGAGGCCTGCATCTCGCCCTGCGCCATGATGCTGGCTCTGGTTTACATCGAACGACTCCGACACCGAAACCCGGAATACCTGCAGAAGATCTCCTCCTCTGACCTTTTCTTGATCTCAATGGTTCGTGTTCCAGACTTTAAGCTGAAATGTTGCTTTGGTTCGTTGTTTTAGCTTTCTTTTTTCATCGTTTTGGGTTCAGATGGTGGCCAGTAAGTACCTGTACGATGAAGGCGAGGAAGAGGAGGTGTTCAACGACGAATGGGGAGCGGCTGGGAAGCTGGACGTTCAGACCGTCAACAACCTGGAGATGAATTTCCTGAAGGCCATCGTGAGTGAGACGCCTAAATCCAGTTTTATTGGGTTGAAGTCCCGGCGGTGATGGCCGGTGTCGTGTTTTCCAGGAGTGGAGCCTCTTCACCGACCCCAATGACTTCTTCGACACGCTGAGTCAGCTGGAGACCAGGTTAGTGTCTGAAACTGGTTGTGAAAGCTGCAGTTTGAGGGGAGTCTTCACACGGCTCACGTTTCTCCTGGAATGTGCAGCATTGCGCAGCGGCAGGGGCTGAAGCGCGGCTGGTTCACCTACACAGACCTGTGTGTCCTGCTGGAGCAGACTGCATGGAGTCAGACGCTCGCCGCCATCTATCAGCACTTCACCAAGGTGAGATCTGAGGATCCGTACCGCCTTTACTTCACAAATCCAGATCAAGGATTTAAAGATAAAATTCTTACTATGACATACACACGTGTGAAGGTCGGGGGCCGCATCCGGTCCTCCAGGTAATTCTATACGGCCCTCCAGATCATTTATTCCTAACTTGTATTATTTTGACAATTTTTTTTTTTAATGGAGGGTAAAATATTGAAAGTTATTTAAGGTTTAAGTTGATTTATCCTGGAATAATATTTCTGCATTTTTAATTTTTAATAATTATGTTGAAAAGTTACGGTTTTCAAATGTTTAGAATTTTGGACTATTTTGGAACTAGCTATTTTGTATGTATATATAGCTAATTTTTCAGCTTAGCTGTTTTGGCTAATTTAGGTTTTTTTTGGCAGTTTTTTTAGTTTAGCTAATATTTTAGCTATATGCTAGCTATTTTGGCTAATTTAGGCTTTTTTCATTTTTTTTTCCGGTCCATTTGAAGTTTTGCTAATATTTTTGCTACATGCTAGCTATTTTGGATTTTACTAAGATTTTTTTTAAAGCTATTTTGTATGTATATATAGCTAATATTTCAGCTTAGCTATTTTGGCTAATTTGGTTTTTTTTTTGCCTGTTTTTGGAGTTTAGCTAATATTTTAGCTACATGCTAGCTATTTTGGCAAATTTAGGCTTTTGTCTTTTTTTAAGCTGTTTTGGAGCTAATAGTAATTTAACTAATACTTTAGTATTTAGCTAATACTTTAGCTAAATGCTAGCTGTTTTGGCTAATTTAGTTTTTCTGGCTGTTTTTTTTTTTAGTTTAGCTAATATTTTAGCTACATGTTAGCTATTTCGGCTAATTTAAAAAAAATGTTGTTGTTTTTTGGGGTGTTTTGGAGCTTAGCTAATATTTCAGCTACACGGTAGCTGTTTTGACTTACCTTCATTTTTTTTTTAGGCTAATTTGGCATTTAGCTAATATTTTAGATGTCTATCAGCTTCAGTGTTTTTTAGTTATCAATTTCAGCACCATCAGCTATCAGCACTAGCATCTTCAGTGGTCAAATTCAGCTCGCAGCATTCACACTATCATTATCACAGGTAATGCTATAGATCTAGTTCATAACTATGTTAAAAAGTTACATTTTTAAAAATGTAGTTTTAGAGTGATCAATAAATGTTTATCCTGTTCTGCCCGTGACTTAAGGAGTGTTTTGGATTTGGGCCCTTGTGTGATTGAGTTTGACACCCCTGATGTAATATGTCATGTTGGGATGGTAGCTATATTCATGCAACAATACCTAAGTAAAAATGGAACAACTACAAACACTCAGAGTTCTTTTTCATCTAATCTGACAACACAGTTTCCTACAGATGCTTTGTGCTCGGTAGAATTCATAAAATCATCGACTTGTTTTAAAGTTCTGTTGTTCTGAATGTCTGAACAGGAGTTTCCCTCCATGTTTTGTCTGCAGGTGTCCTGCATGCTCGGCCTGGTCTACCTCACCAGCGTGGCGGGCCTCATGGCGTCCAGCGCCGTGCTGCACCAGCTCAGCCTCTCCAGAACTCACCAGTCGCCGCTTCCTCTGCCGGACGAGATCCCCTTGCTCCCGCCTCCCGCCGTCCGCCCCGAGACTCCGGCTCGGCGTCTTCCCTGCTGCCTTTTAGCCAACAAGAGCCTTAACCGTCCATCCGGCGGACTCCACGGACAGCCGGGGACTTCTGTGGCGCGTCTGTGGGGTTCTCTTCTGGCCTCGGCGGCTCGCGGACTTCCTGATATGGAGAGCTGGCAGTCCTGCTCCGGTTTCCTCTCCGGTTTGGGGTTTCAGAACAGTTCTGTTCCTCACGGCCCTTTGAACAACCCCCAACAATTATCACGGTTTTTCCCTCCACAAACGCGTCTGGACTCTGGGTTGGGGGGGTTTCCGTCTGCACCGTGGCGCCCAGCCTTCCCCGACTGCGACTCATCTGTTAGTAAAATCCACGCCCTCCTCATGCCTGCATAGAAACACCAGCAGCGTTTCTGTCCTCACCAGCTCCAAATTTCAGTTTGGTTTACTCCTGATCAGAACCAGCGAGTTCTGACCGCTCTAGGACGGGTCAGGTTATTAGTTTGTGCTTTGTTCTGGGTTGGAGGATTTTGCACGGCTTTTTCAGTTGGTTTGTCGGTAAGTTTTGGGTCGTTTGGACCCCTGAAGGATTCTCTGAAGCGTTTTCACGGGTGAGCTGGATTTCTGTCTGCACTGATTTCTTGTTTCAGTTTCTGAATCTATTAACATTTTATTTTTTTTTGATGGTTTGGAGTTTGCACAGTTTGACTGGCTTCATGCACGGTTTCACTTTCACCTCCAGGGGGCGCCAGGAGGCTTCTCTTGAGCTGTTAAAAACCCAAAGGTGTCATCTTCATCACCAAGGAACAAAAAAAAGAAGACGCTTTAGAGCACAAATAGCTTTAATTTTGTACACGGTGTAAGAAAACAGCAGAGTGTTTTTAAAAAATAAAAGCTTTTCTTTCAGCAGTTTGACTCTTGAAATGTCTTCATAATAAAAGTTTGAAATAATTTACGCAACTATTTCTTTAAAAATAAAAAGGAGGCAGGTGTCAGGTTTTTAGGGCACAAGTGTCAAAGTCAAGTCCCGGGGGCCGGATCCGGCCCTCCAGATCATTTTATTTTATTGTTATTAATGACCCAATGTTATCTTGTGCTCGTTTCTAACTTGTTTAATTTGACAAAATATATTTGTAAAATACTATGTAAAATATTGGCAAGTCAAGTTTATTTGTAAAATTATTATAAATGTAATAATTAATACATTATTATTATTTAATAATAAATCACATATATTATATGTATTATATTTATTTTTTATAATTATAATGTAATTTATTATTATTTAATAATAATTATCTAATAATTCGCTTTAATATTTCAACTATATGCTAGCTGTTTTGGCTAATTTGGGCTTTTAAGTTATTTTAGAGTTTAGCTAATATTTCGGCTACATGCTAGCTGTTTTGGCTAATTTGGGTTTTTTACATAGACTGTATATAAGAATTATATATTATTTTTTACAGTCAATGGTTTTTTAGTTATTTTAGAGTTTAGCTAATATTTCAGCTACATGCTAGCAGTTTTGGCTAATTTGCGTTTTTCTTTTTAAATTTTTTAGGCTATTTTGGAGCCTAGCTAATATTTCAGCAATTAGCTAGCTGTTTTTAGTAATTTAGACTTTTTATGCTGTTTTGTACTTTAGTTAATATTTCAGCTAAATGCTAGCTTTTAGGCTTTTCTTTTTAAGTTTTTTTTAGTCTGTTTTTGAGGCTAATTTTTACACGATTTTTGTTTAGGCTAACCTAGGCTTCTTTCAGGTTTTATTTTATTTGTTTTAAGTTTAGCTTTTTTTAGCTACATGTTAGCTGTTTTAGCTAACCTAAGTTTTTCTATTTATTTATTTTTAGTTTTTTAGGCAAATTTAGCATTTTCCCCCTAATATTTTAGCTGGTTATCAGCTTTAGCCTTTTCAGCTATCAACACTTGTATCTTCACCAGCCAAATTTAGCTTACATCATTTACACATTTTCGTAGGTAATGCTATATATCTAGTTAATAATTAAGTAAAAAACTTACGTTTTTTTTATTTTTTTTTTATTTTTAGAGTGTTCAGTAAATGTGACCTAAGGTGTGTTTAGGATTTTGACCCCTTGTGTGGTTGTTTGACTCCCCTGTCTCAGGGTAATAAAAGTGTCCCTCCCCCTGAACGAATGCCAGCGTCCTGCCCCCTCGGCCCGATGCATACCGCCGAGGAGCTCCTAATATAGCCCCAGCAGCTGGGAGGACCAGAGCGGCGCTCGCTGCTTGGACTTGTTCCTGCAGACCATGGAGCCCGATCCTCAGGTGAAACGCGGCTTTGGGGGTCGAACATTTGGAGGAATGCGACTCATTTGGGTTTGTTTTTTAGGTTTCTGCGAAAGAGAAGAATCGTGACAGCTTAAAGCTTCGAGGTAAAATCCTACGTTTGTCCATGTATGTCACTTCCTCGCCAACGTTCATTTCTTTAGAAGAAGATGCCAGCGTCTACCTGAACTTCATGAAAGGTCACCGCTGCTATGATGCCATTCCCGTCAGCTGTAAACTGGTCATTTTTGACACCACCTTAAAGGTGAGAGCACAACAGTTTAGGTCCGTGACAAACGATCATTGGGATTTTCCTGCTTTATCTGTACATTTTTTGGCACCTAAAAACTCACACATTGAGTCAAAACTTTCAATCAGAATATCACTGTTTTTTGGTACTCATAAACTTTATAGTTTTTGAAATATTAAGCAAAATATTCCCCATAGGAGATGACAAATTGCTTAAATCCTTCAAAAACGTTAGGAACTGCATTTATTTTCATCTATAAACAACATTCACACTTGAATATGTTCAGCAACTACTGGATTTTTAGGGTAATTTAGAATTTAGCAACATGCTAGCTGTTTTAGGCTAATTGGAAAATACTCATAATTTAGCATCTGTGTTGCCAAAATAAAACTTCTTTTCTTTAGGCTAATTTTGTGTTTAGTTAATATTGTTAGCACTATGCTATCTATTCTGTCAAAATAGAACTTAAAAAATATTGTTTAGGTTAATTCGGAGTCTAGCTAATATTTTACAATTATGCTATCCGTTTATTCAAAATAAGACTTAAAAAAGTTATGTATGCTAATTTGGCATTTAGCTAATATTTTAGCATTATGCTAGCTGTTTTGTCAAAATTGGGCTTTGTTTTAATAAAGTATTTTACGCTAATTTTGAGTGTAGCTAATATTTTACCATTATGGTCTTTTATGTAAAAATAAGACTTAAAAAATGTTCTGTATGCTAATTTGATGTTTTGCTAATATTTTAGCATTATGCTAGCTGTTTTGTCAAAATAAGACAAAAAAAAGTTCTGTATGCTAATTTGTAGTTTAGCTAATACTTTAGCTTTATGGTATCTGTTTTGTCAAAATTGGGCTTTGTTTTAATAAAGTATTTTAGGCTAATGTTGAGTGTAGCTAATATTTTACCATTATGCTCTTTTATGTAAAAATAAGACTTAAAAATGTTTTGTATGCTAATTGACGTTTTCCTAATATTTTAGCATTATGCTAGCTGTTTTGTCAAGGTAAGACTTTTTTAAAAAAAAATTGTACGCTAATTTGGTGTTTAGCTAATATTTTGGCATGATGCTAGCTGTTTTGTTAAAATAAGACTTTTTTTAA
>NC_050513.1:2935200-2949448 GCF_002922805.2 Oryzias melastigma
TATTTTAGCATTATGCTAGCTGTTTTGTCAAAATTGGGCTTTGTTTTAATAAAGTATTTTAGGCTAATTTTGAGTGTAGCTAATATTTTACCATTATGCTCTTTTCTGTAAAAATAAGACTTAAAAAATGTTCTGTATGCTAATTTGATGTTTTGCTAATATTTTAGCATTATGCTAGCTGTTTTGTTAAAATAAGACTTTAAAAAAGTTATGTATGCTAATTTGTAGTTTAGCTAATATTTTAGCATTATGCTAGCTGTTTTGTCAAAATTGGGCTTTGTTTTAATAAAGTATTTTACGCTAATTTTGAGTGTAGCTAATATTTTACCATTATGGTCTTTTATGTAAAAATAAGACTTAAAAAATGTTCTGTATGCTAATTTGATGTTTTGCTAATATTTTAGCATTATGCTAGCTGTTTTGTCAAAATAAGACAAAAAAAAGTTCTGTATGCTAATTTGTAGTTTAGCTAATACTTTAGCTTTATGGTATCTGTTTTGTCAAAATTGGGCTTTGTTTTAATAAAGTATTTTAGGCTAATTTTGAGTGTAGCTAATATTTTACCATTATGGTCTTTTATGTAAAAATAAGACTTAAAAAATGTTCTGTATGCTAATTTGATGTTTTGCTAATATTTTAGCATTATGCTAGCTGTTTTGTCAAAATAAGACAAAAAAAAGTTCTGTATGCTAATTTGTAGTTTAGCTAATACTTTAGCTTTATGGTATCTGTTTTGTCAAAATTGGGCTTTGTTTTAATAAAGTATTTTAGGCTAATGTTGAGTGTAGCTAATATTTTACCATTATGCTCTTTTATGTAAAAATAAGACTTAAAAATGTTTTGTATGCTAATTGACGTTTTGCTAATATTTTAGCATTATGCTAGCTGTTTTGTCAAAGTAAGACTTTTTTTTAAAAAGTTTTGTATGCTAATTTGGTGTTTAGCTAATATTTTGGCATGATGCTAGCTGTTTTGTTAAAATAAGACTTTTTAAAAAAAAAAGTTATTTAGGTTAATTTGTAGTTTAGCTAATATTTTAGCATTATGCTAGCTGTTTTGTTGAAATAAGACTTAAAAAAGTTATGTATACTAATATGGCATTTAGCTAATACTTTAGCTTTATGGTAGCTGTTTTGTCAAAATTAGACTTTTTTAATGCAGTATTTTAGGCTAATGTTGAGTGTAGCTAATATTTTACCATTATGCTCTTTTCTGTAAAAATAAGACTTAAAAAATGTTCTGTATGCTAATTTGACGTTTTGCCTTTATTTTAGAATTATGCTAGCTGTTTTGTTGAAATATGACAAAAAAAGTTCTGTATTCTTAGTTGGCATTTAGCTAATATTTTAGCATTGTGCTAGCTGATTTGGCAAAATTAGACCTTTTTCTACTTTTTTTTTTTTTTTGCTAATTTTACATTTAGTTAATATTTTGTCAAGCTAACAGCTTAAGAATTTTTAGCTATTCATTTCAGCATTTTCAGCTCTCAACTCTGGCATTTTCAGAAGTCCAAATTCAGCTTACAGCACTCACACTTGCATTATTGCTGGTAATGCATATATCTAGTTTTCTTTCCTTTAAAATTGAGCTAAAGAGTTAAATAATTTGTAGAACTAGCACTTTAAGTGTCCTGGATCTTCTTTAAACTCCACTTTTTCAGTTTCAATAGAGGAAAGAAAGAAAATTAGAAATACTAAGACCCAAAAAAAGTCATTTTAGGAAGACTTATGGTATGGATGAGTTAAGAAGAAAATTACATGCTGGAAATTTTTTTTTTCTTTCAGATTCACTGAAAAAAAGTAAAATTTGGACTGAAAAGACATAGAAAATACAGGATGTACTGCTGCTGCTATTATTAGATCTGCTCCCTCTTGAAGAAATCGTTCTCACTTTTCCTCAAAAGCTAGTTTTCCCAACAAATCCAAGTAGAGAAACCTCCTGCCTTTAGCTCCGCCCACATACACCTTTATTCACACCTGTAGGGAACAGTCATGACCATGACCTCCGACTTCCTCCACCTCTCAGGTGAAGACGGCATTCTTTGCTCTGGTGGCGAACGGCTTAAGAGCTGCGCCTCTGTGGGACAGCAAGCTGCAAAGGTTTGTGGGTAAGATTTTTAGTTCTAAAAACACAAACAAATGTCTCATTTTGATACAGTAAAAGCTATAAACTTATTTGTTTATTATTATTCTTGCTGCAGGAATGTTGACCATCACAGATTTCATCAACATCCTTCACTGTTATTACAAATCCCCTTTGGTGAGTCTGGATAAAAAGATAAATATAGATGTTTTTGTGTTTTTCCCACAGTTGTTATTTTAAAACTATAAATACTAAACTACCATCAATCATGAATTTCTTGTGGGAATGTTTTTATTTATTTAATAGTTTGGGATTATTTTACAGCTATTATTTTTTTGTATTTTCTTTTTGCTTTTATTTTGAAATATTCTGTTTTTATTTAAATTCTCACCCTTTTTTTAGCTATATATAGTACTTACAGCCAATATTCTGTTTACAAATGTTATTTTTCATCTTTTGGTAATGTTTTTTTGGTCATTACATGTATAATTGAGATCAGTTGAGCTGTTTTTTAATCTAATTTACTGGGTTTTTAATGAATTTGTTTCTGTTTTGCTTATTTTTACTTTTTATTTGTTGTTTAATATCACGTTTAAGTCTTTTTTTCTCTACATCCATGTGTCCATAGATATTTATTTAGCTATTTTTAGTGTTGAGATATTTTTGCTTCTTTTTTCGCAGTTTTTTGATTAAATTATTTTCTCATGTTGTTAGGAATGACACTATAAACATGTTTGCAAGCTTCTATTAATATGTTATGCTTTCTACATGAAGGTCCAAATGTACGGACTGGAGAGCCACAAGATTGAAACATGGAGAGGTGATTCCTTTCAAAGTAAATGAGCAGCACAGATAGACCCCGTGATCTCTGCGTTTTTGCTGAATCCACTTGAGCTCTTCTCATGTTCTGTCCAGACGTCTACTTGTGTTATTCCAGTCAGTGTCTGGTCAGCATCTCCCCAGAGGCCAGGTGAGCTCAGAGGCGGCGTGGCGCGGACTCTCACCTGTTTTCCCCGATGACGAGTTTCATTTTTTCGTTTTCCTTCTGCAGCCTCTTTGATGCCATCTATTCCCTGCTCCGATACAAAATCCACCGGCTGCCCGTCATCGATCCGGAGTCGGGGAACGTCCTGCACATCCTCACCCACAAGAGAATTCTCAAGTTCCTCCATATTTTTGTGAGACACCATAGAAATGTGGCTTTTTTATATAGATTCTAAGCTTTTGAGCTCCATGAGCTTTTATTTTGAAATTTTAGAAGTTGCTACAACCTGTAATACAGTTCCACTCTTTTAGGTTTTAAACTCACCACCAATATTAGCATTATTTAGGTTTATAATTAAAGCATATTTCTCTTTTAAGCTAATTTAGGTTTATAATTCCATATTTTTCATATGTCCTTCTGCTGTGTCGATTGTTTTACCACTAGATTTAGAATTAAAAACAATAAGATCAAATACAGACATAGTGAAAATGTGATGCATGAATCGGTGGCTCGAGCTGAACAAAACAATGTAACACACAATATGATTTTATTAGGAATGTGGGCGTGGCTAGTAATAAAAAAACCTCTGTTGCTAAGGAAATCCAAAAATTTACTTTTGCCGATTCTTCTAAAAATGACATCAATATGTTCATCACCACCAGTCGAGCAAAAAATAAAATGGTTGCTATGGAGATTGACCAACAGAAAAGCCGCCATTTAAAAAAAAATTCATGAATTTGGTGCAGCTCTGACCAGGGTTTATCACTAGGATCTATTTGACATTTTTAGATATAAATAACTGCTTTTTAACTATATGATTATGATCATTCTGCTGTCTTACATTTTTCCTGTGTTAATCAATAGGTGACTTTCAGCTTTAATTTAGCATCATTGTTCAGCTTTCCCTCACTTTTTTTAAGCTCCCTTAATATTTCAGCAGTAATTTTCAGCAAATACTCCATTTATTCACAGATCTTTTATATATTATACATCATTTATGTCACTATTGATGGCTTCTTAAACTATTTTTGGTTAGCTTTGTAACCCTTTCTTGATCCAAATTTGCATTTTTCTTACCTTTTTTTTTTTTGGCTAGAAAAGAATTTCATCCCAAATGATAGGAAATAAAAAAGCCAAACATCGCAAGTAACCACTAAGGATTCCACAGACTCTTGGGTGAATTATCAGAGTTTAAGTGAAGTCTTTACTTAAACGTTTTCGTTTTGTTCCAGAGGGAAAAGCTCCCCACACCCGGGTTCATACGCCGGCCGATCCAGGAGCTCGGGATTGGAACCTTCAGCAACATCGCCACGGTCCAGCTGACGTCTACCCTTTACGATGCTCTTTCCATATTTGTCGAAAGGCGGGTGTCTGCACTCCCTGTAGTGGACGGACACGGTAGTCTTCCTCTGGTTGTTGGTTTTATTCATGAGCTTTTAAGAGGAATCCTGTTTGAGGGTGTTTGCCTCTTCCTCTCAGGTAAAGTGGTGGCGCTCTACTCCAGGTTTGACGTCATTGTAAGTACTGTGGAAGAGGCTGTCCTAATCTGGGTTCTGAATCGAAATCTGTTTTTTTTTTTTCCCTTTTGGTTCCATTGTAGAACCTAGCTGCCCAGAAGACTTACAACAACTTGGACATGACGATGCAGGAAGCCGTCCACAGGCGCACCTGTTACGTCGAAGGTGTGATAAAATGCTACCCCCACGAAACCTTGGAAACAATTTTAGACCGCATAGTCAAAGCTGAGGTTTGTGTTCTTCTGGGATTTATCTTTTATTTTAAAATAAATTCTCACACAGTTGTTGTTTTCCTTCTCCTCTCAGGTCCACAGGCTGGTTCTGGTGGACTCGGCAGACATGGTCAAAGGCATCATTTCTCTGTCTGACCTGCTGCAGGCGATGGTCCTAACACCTGCAGGTATCGATGCACTTTTGTCCTAAAGGGGTTTTGAGCCACCCTGTTTTCCCTAATTTTAAGTAAAAAAAAAAACAAAACAAATTTGTATGGAGCCAGATGTGAATAAATGTTCAGATTTCAAATGTTGATTAGCCTTGTGTATATAGTGTTATTCTGTATTTTTTTAAACTGACCAACTTCCTGTAAACATTAGGATGTCATCAACAAAGAATTTCTTTTCAAAATAAAATGGAGTGACATTTCCCTGAGGGATATTTGAAACCTCCTCATGAAATGACCATATTTTGTTCCAAGTGATTGATTTGTTTCTCAATATTTTTGTAATAAAATTACATTTGTGAATGCATTTTTTATTTTTTATTTTTTGTCTGATAAATAAATATCAAATTGTCTTTATTTATGCATTTTTTAAAATTTGTATTTATGACAAAAAAAGTTAAATTGTCTATTTAAAAAAAGATATCTGTAAATTTTACGTAAAATGCAATACCAAATCTAACCACTTGGTGGTACATTGAGACTCTGTCGTGTTGTTACTGTAAACAAGGAATCACGTGACTATTTTTTCACCGTCTTCCCACATCTGCATGGTTGTTAAAGTTAGCGGAAATCATAGGCGGAAGTAGATGTCACTTTCAAAATAAGACATCCGAAACTTTCTCAAAATTCGACTTTTTTTTGCATTTTATAACATTTTGTGGCAAAAAATGACCTAAGCATATTTGTTTGTTCTATTTCAATTCTTACAAAATAACGTTTTTGGTAGAACTCATATTTATAGTAATCTATTTTTTTCAATGCTGCTTTCTTTTTTTTAATATTTATAGCAATTTCGGATTTTTTTTCTCTTCATATAAAAAAATATATATTTTTTTTATTTTAGTGAACTATAGTTCGCAAAACTGTATTCTACCCGGTGATGATAACTTCGCAGCTTATATAAATTAAATGATTGCCCGTGTTTATTTTATTTTGAAAGACCCAACCGGAAGCTTGAGTTTAATAAAAACCAATGGTACTTGACGCTCAGCTTTCCTTACACCCCGTGATCTCCAAAACAACATAACAAAGTAGGGGCAAACATGGCTAGCGAAGAGGAGGCCACAAGTCGCCCCTTGGTTCCCTCCTCTTCGGTCGGCCTGGAGGATTTATTCACCGCCGGGGCGTCGGAGCAGGCCAGCGGGGACGGGGACCCGGAGCTCCAGCGCCTGCAGGAGCGTCTTCAGGCTTGGCTGTCGCCGTACGACTCCCTGCTGCTGTGGGCGCAGAGGCTGCTGGTCTGGGAGAGGCCGCTGTACAGCATCTCCGCCGTCCTGACGCTCAACACGCTGTTCTGGTAAAAGTCGAGTCCCGTCATGTTTCGCGCTAGCTCCGCGGCTAACTCCAGCTAGCATATTACGAATAAATGTCAGGATAATTTAGCTAATCCCGCGTCTGTAGCCTGATGCTAACCTAGCTTACCAGCCACTTTAAATGGAAACATTAGGAACAAAACCAGGCTTCATGGGAGCCAAAAAACGAACAATTCCTTCGTAAAAGTGTCGGTTTGTGTTCATTAATGGACTGTCATCGTAAATGAAGTAAATATTCGTTGGTTATAAAAGTGGGAAATTTACGTCAAAACCAGTTTTATTTCCCACCACAAATGGTTTCACCCAAAGGTTGAAAGTGGTACGGTCCAATTAAAGGTGAAACTGTCATTAGAAGGCTACGAGCTCCCACAAACTATGGATTTCCTGACTCAGCTTTAGTTTACTTAGTCATCCTAGCTGTTCCTCCTCTTGCATCATGTTGTCTCAAAGCCAGAAACTGTTGGAAAAATGTGGTTTTATTTCCTGGTTGGTGTCCACAGGCTCCTGTACTCCACCTCCCTGCGGCCGCTCTTCATCCTGAGCGTCTCTCTGCTGGGACTGATGCTGCTGGAGAGGTGGAAGCCCAGGTTACCCACCATCACAGGTAACTAAAACTCACCTGCGCCGCATAAAAAGAAAGCAAGTAGTCTGTGTGCTTTCCAGGAAAAAGTCCCAATTCATCTTTAACTGCGCATTTATAGCGTTTAGTGCTGCCATGAATTATTATTTTAACAGTCGACTAATCACAGATTATTTTTTCTGATTAGTCAACTAATCGGTTCATGTGCAAACTGGGTGTAAAGCACACATCTTAGCCATCATTAGCTTTAAACGAACTTAAAACCAGATGTATTCACAGCTGAATTTGGCCGCTGAAGATGGTAGTGACAATAGCTGAAGATGCTGAAATTGATAGATAAAATTGCTGAAGCTGATGGCTAAAATATTAGTTAAATGCCAAAATAGCCTAAAAAGCTGGAAAAAGCATAAGTTAGCCAAAACAGCTAGGTTGCAGCTGAAATATTAGCTAAACTTCAAAATAGCCTAAAATAGAAAAAGCCAAAATTATTTAAAATAGCATGCATCTAGCCGTAATATTAGCTAAACTGAAAATTAGCCTAAAAAACTAGAAAAAAGCCTAAATTAGCCAAAACAGATAGGATGAAGCTGAAATGTTAGCTAAACTCCAAATTAGCCTAAAAACTCAAACAATGCAAAATTAGCCAAAATAGCTAGCATGTGACTAAAATATTATCCAAACACCAAAATAGCCCAAAAAAAATAGAAAAATGCTAAATTAGCGAAAAAAATAGCTAGCTTGTAACTGTTATATTAGCTCAACACAAAAATAGCCTAAAAGCTAGAAAATGCTAAATTAGCCAAAATAGCTAGCATGTAGCTGATATATTATCTAAATTCCAAATTTCAATAAAAATGCTTAATTAACCAAGGTAGCTAGTATGTGACTAAAATATTATCCAAACACCAAATAGCCTAAAAAAAACTAGAAAAATGCTAAACTAGCCAAAATAGCTAGCATGTAACTGAAATATTATCTAAACACCAAAATAGCCTAAAAATGTTAAATTAGCATTTAGCTAACATATTAGCTAAACTCCAAAACAGCCTAAAAAACTAAAAAAGCCTAAATTACCCAAACTAGCATGTAGCTGAAATATTAGCTAAACTCCAAATCAGCTTATAAAACCTTAATAAATATCAAAATAGTTCAAAAAGCTAGCAGAATTCCATTATAACTTTCAACTTCACTACATTCTGACTCCATATAATATTAAGTAACGACTAATATTCGATTAGTCGACTAATTGTGGCAGCCCTAGTTTAAGCACATGCTAACACATGATTTTAATATACGATTAGTCGTCAATTATTCGACTAATCGTGGCAGCCCTAATATCGTTCAAAATCTTTAAATCTTGATTACATTAACAAACGGATTTCTAAAAAGAAAAATGTCTGAACTTTTTCTATTTATTTATTTTCTGCAGTTCAGCACGTAGAGGCTCCTCCCATACAAAGGTGTGTCATTCATGAATATTTCCCAGCATCCTTTAGTGGTTTATCGTTATATTAAATTCTCTGCACATTTAGAGTCTTTTTTGTGGTTTCAAACACTGTAGAGTTCAGGATTGTGTTTCTGTTTTGCTCGATCCAGTGAAAGCATGAGTTCGGAGCAGCATCTGCTCACCGTTCCTGAGCTCAGCCACCACTTGGCGGAGAGCTACCTGACCAGCTGCATGTATCTGCAGGAGATGCTGCAGTTCAAACGCCAGAACCATGGAAAGGTACGACTGAGAAAACACCAAGCATGAGCCTTCTCATTTAACTCAGATGTTTTTCTTTCAAATGTCTCCTCAGTTCTGTGCGATGATGTGCAGCGGCTCCTTTGTGTTTGCTGTGGTTGGACACTACGTACCTGGAATCATGATCTCCTACATTATCGGTGAGTCACTAAACGCCACGGACGGGTACCGGTCTGCAGACAGAAAAATAGACAAATGCACTAACTTGCAATATTTCAGTTTTGTTCATTACTAATTTAAAAGGAAGTTTTATTTTGAAAAACGACCAGATTCATCCGTCTATGACTCACTTTTGACGCATGTGGAGTCGCTCGGTTTCTCGAAGCGTAAATTAGAATCCCAAAGACAGCAAGGAAAAACAGACATTTTAGAAAGTTTTTTGGGGGGAGCCGAAGAGGAAACAGACGATGAGCCTTCGACTTCAAAATAAGAGAAACCTGGATTTAAGTTGTTCCCACACACCCAGGTTTGCACAGAAAACTGACTTTCTAAAGTTGCAAAGATGCTGCTAATAAAGTTTAATTTACATTTTTTTAGTTATTACACTTTAAAAGTCCCACGAGGGTGAAGTTGGCATTAGGTTTGTAGCTTCCAAAATCATCACATTTTAATGGGTCATACACAAAACAGAGTACGAAGATTTGATAAAATAAAAGCTTCTGATTTGTGAAGCCTTATCAGCAGGACATTTTAAGATATATTCAATGGCAAAGTTAAAGAAGTAATCTTATCACAGAAAGTACGCAATGAAGAGTTATTTAAAAACAAAACTGGATTAATCTTGAAAGATAACCAGAACTTGAATTAAATTCTCAATGTTAATGGCATTTAATAAACAAAAAACTGTAATTTTGCCTTCATTACATTTTTACAAATCATAAAAAAAACTTCTACAAATTAGCAACTTTGTTGTAAAATATCTTCAAGCAGTTCAGACTTTTTTTTTCATGTGTAAGCATTTTAATTTGAAAAGTCAATTTTACAGAATCTTAAAAATGTAACCCCGTTTCAGCTTTATGTTAATTTTTTTATCCTTTACCTTTAATCTTCAAGCTGGAAGTAAAAAAAATAATAATGTATTTTACATTTTCAGAACTTAGTTGCTGGAGTTATTCACCATTTTTAATTTAAACGAGATAGCTGATTTTCAAAATAAGACAAAAACTAGAAGCAGTGTTGATAGTAGAGATCAGGTACAGCCTTGAACCAGAACTTTAAGTTCTAATCTTATTATTCCATCATTTTGTGACCCTGTTTTAAAATAATAAGATGCTTTCATGAGTTCTATCTGTTGTTTTCTCTCTGGGTTGGATAGTTCTGAGTGTGCTGCTCTGGCCGTTGGTGGTGTATCACGAGCTGATCCAGAGGATGTACACGGGCCTGGAGCCCATCCTGATGAAGCTGGACTACAGCATGAGCACGGAGCACCGCAAGCACGACAAGAGGAGTGAGTGTGGAGACTTAAGCGTCGTATTCAGGCTGCAAAAACGAGGTTACAGATGAAGCTGTGCAGCGCTCAGAGCGGACTCTTCCTACTGAGAAGATCCTTTAATTCAAAAGTGTTTCCGCTGCAATTTTGCGAAAAATGTCTATTTCAATACGACCCAAAAACCACCTCCTCTAAGCATAAAGACATTTTTTTTTAGATTGTTGTTTCCATTAACATTTAAACTGCCTCCTCAACCAAATGGTGGTTAACATTTAGAAAACATGTTTTTCAAAAATAATCATTGTGTGTATTACTCTTCAAGGTACGGAGCAACAAAAGGGACATAGAAATAAAATATGAAGTAAAAAAATCTAGTTACTGACTGATGTGCAACAGAAGTAACGGGTTCACACCAGTTAGATTTTTTTTTAACTGCAATTTTTAAAAAAAACAAACATTTTTTTCAGTTACTCTCTGGTGCACACCAGTTACTCACCAGATTGTTTTTTTCTAAAAATTGAAGTAAAAAAAATTGAATAACTGAATGTATTTTTTGGCTTTTTTTTACTTTAATTTTAATTTTTTTAATTTGATGTCTCCGTACCAAGGCAATAAGCAACAGAAAAAATGCCCTTTATTGGGGGTTGTTAAGGCTTAAGAGAATTTACCGTACTATCGAAAATCCAATTTGCGACAATTCAGATTTAATAAAAACGAAGCTAAAGAAAGACTCTGAAAATCTGGAACCATTTCAGAACAATTTAGAGGCCGCAGGAACATAATTCCATATAGAACCTCCTGCACTCCCGAACAGAGCAGATCATTACTGACAGAAGAAACCAGATCCGCTCCTCAAAGTCTGCCTCTATCAGACTCACCACTGACGCTTTAGAAATTCAAAAAAACAGATTCTGTGGAGATCTGAGGCTTAATCTGCTAATGCTGTTTTTTGAGTTTATAATATTCTAAAGTATGTTTAAATTGAAACACAAATATTTGGGTTATTGTGAGCGGGGAGGACCAAAAGTTCCTTTTGTGTTTCACGGTTCTATTCAAGTCAAATGAAAGCACCACGATGTTGTATATAATAATGATGCTGTATTTACGTAGTGCACGTCACAAGGAAAAGAGCTGGAATGTAAATTTTATTTCATGATTGACATTTTTAGGCGCTTAAAAAAATGTAATCGCAATTTTTCACAAAAGCTGCAGAAAAAATCCTAAAAATCTGCCACCAAATCCTGGAGGGTCTGTCTAGAGACGAGGTTTAGCTTCTTAAATCATCTATTTTACATTATTTTAGTTCTACCTTTTTTATTATTGTGTATAAAATATTTAATGTCTCAAATCGGCTAAAAGATAAAAATGTAAAATGTAGCATTTATTCTATGTATTTATTTACTGCTGATTTTTCAATAGAACTATAGTAACATTAATGTCCTTGTCGTCGTATCAATAAAGTTTTATTCTATTTTTTTAAGCTCAAACGATCTTAAATGTTGCTGTGTTTAGGATCAGTTTCCAGAGCATTTAATCTGTTTTTCAGTAAAATAAATAAATAAAAGAATCCCATACTATTAAGCTTCCACTGCCGTGCTGTAACATTGACTTCACCAGTTTTTAGATTAAATGTTTGTAGTTTCCTGCTCCTTTACTCTTTTAGTGCTGAGTGTTTTCTTTCTCTTTCACTTTCAGTTTGAGTCATATCATGTTTTCAGCAGCTTGTGTTGCTCATGTCTGCCCCCTACTGGTCAAACCGACCATAGACCTGTTTTTAATCATCTCCTAGTTACTGTAACAACATTCAGCTCTTAAAAATATCTTCTCTTTGACGATTACTGGACCAGAATCATCCTGCTATGTCAAACCCGTTCGTCTTGCTTTGTCGCACGGCGTGGAGGAGAACCCGCCTCCTCGCTCGTCCGGGGGGAGGAGCCTTCATTTCTCCCGTTTGTGTTCACGGCAGAGGTGAAGAAGGAGGTGGAGGACGGGGACGAGCCCAGCGCAGAGACGGAAAGCGAGAGTGAGAGTGAGGAGGAGCTGTCCTGCTTCGCCCCAACGGTACGAACAGGCACAGAAGCAAGGGTTTGTGGGAGTTCTGCTGGGATGTAAATGATGGAGTGCAGCGCGATGATGAGTCAGGCGTTTTAGAGGTCGGGTAAAGTCAAGTTTTTAGGGAAAGACAGAACTTATGAAGACAAAAAAGAATAAATTAATTGAAATTTTTGCCTTTAATCGTTTTTATGTTTTAATTTTATTGAGTTTTTGATGATAGTTGAATACAATTTCCTGCAGCTGAACACATACAGAGCATGTTTAATAATTATTTTTTAAAGATTTTGTACATGTTGTAAAAAAAAATCAGTTGTATTTATTTTTTCACCAAAAATTTCCTTAAAAATTACAGTTTGGATGTTAAAAAACTATAATTTCTTTAAAAAGATTCAAGCAATTTAACATAAAGGTGTAAAAATGCAATAAAACACAATCTTATTTGGCTTAGTTAGAGAATTCCGATTTAGACACAAATAACTCATCAAAAGTAGCTCCATACCACCATTACACCACCGCCATGCCTGACAGGTTATTTTCTCAAATGCTGGATCAGATCACAGGTCTTGGATCTACACGTTCGTCCGTTTCCCAATCAGATTTTTTTTCCTGCGTTTGTGGCTTTCGGATCTCACTGTGGAGCTCTTTTTAAAAAAAATAAATAAATAAACCCGACTGATAAATGTTGACGTTTTTCTTCTGTTCTTGAACTTCTTTAGATTAATTATTTCTTCTTTTTCTGTAGACCTCAGTCTGTCAGTTTATTGATAAATCAAGCAGAAAAATGTTTATTTTAACTGATATTTAATGCAAAAAATGTTTGGTTTGCCTCAGTTTTGTGAATCAGAAAGAGTAAAATAATTTTATATATCAGAGTTTATGAAAGGTTAAGTAAAAATAAATAACAACATGCATTCTATTTTTATATTTAGAAAACTGTAATAAAATGTGTCCACACGTTTAATTTACTAGTTAATATAATGTTTTAACATAAAAGCGTGTATAATTTACTGTTGTTGAGCTTAGATGAACGAAACCGTTTGACAAACGAGCAGAGGGGATTGTTTCCTGTTTGTACCTTTATTTTGAAAGGGCTTGTGTTTGATTCCAGGTGGACGTGAAAACCACGGCTCTGGCGATGGCCATCACGGACTCGGAGTTGTCGGATGAAGAGGCGTCCATACTCGAGAGCGGCGGTTTCCCAGTTTCCAGGGCAACCACCCCCCAGCTTATCGACATGTCGGAGGGTAAACGATGAAATGAAATGTGCTCACCTGTCCGGCCTCACCTGTTCACTCCCGTCTCTCCACTCTCACCTGTCCAGCCTAACCTGTTCACTCTCACCTGCCCACTCTCACTTGTCGAGTCTCACCTGTCCGGCGTCACATGTTCACTCTTGCCTGTCATCTGTTGAGTCTTACTCTAGCCTCGCCTGTCGAGTCTCATTTGTCCAGCCACACTCACCTGTTGAGTGTCACCTGTCCAGCCTCACCTGTCGGGTCTCACCTGTCTGGCATCACAGGGTCCATTCTCGCTTGTCCACTCTAACCTGTCGAGTGTCACCTGTCTAGACTCACCTCTACAGTCTCACCTGTTGAGTGTCACAGTCTCACCTGTCCACTCTCTCCTGTCGAGTCTCACCTGTCCACTGTCACCTGTCGAGTCTCTCCTGTCCACTCTCTCCTGTCGAGTCTCACCTGTCCACTGTCACCTGTCTTGTCTCACCTGTCCACTGTCACCTGTCTTGTCTCACCTGTCCACTGTCACCTGTCCACCCTGACCTGTCCACTCTGACCTGTCCACTGTCACCTGTCGAGTCTCACCTGTCCACTCTCTCCTGTCTAGTCTCACCTGTCCAGTCTCACCTGTCCACTGTCACCTGTACACTCTGACCTGTCCACTCTCTCCTGTCTAGTCTCACCTGTCCACTCTCACCTGTCGAGTGTCACCTCTACGGTCTCACCTGTCCACTCTCTCCTGTCTAGTCTCACCTGTCCACTCTCTCCTGTCGAGTGTCACCTCGACGGTCTCACCTGTCTTGCCTCACCTGTCGGTCACTTTTTGTGTTGCAGACTTGGAGCAGGCGAGTTTCCACGGCGACCCAGAG
>NC_050513.1:2949579-2957734 GCF_002922805.2 Oryzias melastigma
ACCTGTCCACTCTCACCTGTCCACCCTGACCTGTCCACTCTGACCTGTCCACTGTCACCTGTCGAGTCTCACCTGTCCACTCTCTCCTGTCGAGTCTCACCTGTCCACTCTCTCCTGTCTAGTCTCACCTGTCCACTGTCACCTGTACACTCTGACCTGTCCACTGTCACCTGTCGATTCTCACCTGTCGAGTCTCTCCTGTCTAGTCTCACCTGTCCACTCTCACCTGTCGAGTGTCACCTCTACGGTCTCACCTGTCTTGCCTCACCTGTCGGTCACTTTTTGTGTTGCAGACTTGGAGCAGCCGAGTTTCCACGGCGACCCAGAGGAGGTGTACCTGCGGGATCTCCCTGAGTTCCCGTCAGTGGAGGAGTTCCCGTCTCTGGAGCACAGCCTGCTGCACTTCAACCTGCGGGGGGCGGGTCAGGGGGAGACGGGGAACGCCGGCGCCCAGCCAGAGGAGCCACTGAGCCCCGCGAGCCTCCTCATCCAACACCTGGCGTCGCCCCTGCACTTTGTCAACACGCATTTTAACGGACACGGACGAGCGTCCGGAGCGGAGGGCGGGCCGGCGTCAGACCCGCCTCCTGAGGGGGCGGAGCAGACGGGCCCCCCGGTCACCCTGAGCACACAGCAGTCCCTGGAGGCGCTGAGCGAGGAGATCGTGAGCACGGCCATCTCCACCGTCGTCCAGAACACTCTGTCGGCCCTGCTGCGCTCCAGCGAGGAGCCCTCTCTGAGTGAGTTCCTGCCGACCCAAACGCCCCCCGCGGTCCCCGGTCCCGACCAGAACCGGGAGGAGGGGGAGGGGCAAAGCAGCCAGCCCGACGACACGCTAGTCCCCACCGAGGACGAGGACTTTGAGCTTTTGGACCAAAGCGAACTGGATCAGGCCAACGAGGGGCCGGACGACACCTCTGACGGACAGGTGGGGGGCGGGGCTGCAGACTCACCTTCATAGCTGTCCTCCCCCCTCCTCCCCCTCCATCTTTGTTTTTATTTGTACATGAATCTGCAAACCCTGTACAGGAGTCAGTACCTGATGACACTTCTGTTCCTCAGATGTTTATGAAGAGATCAAATTATATCCAAATACTAATTTATTCCACAATTATTTAATTTAAAGGCCAGACGGTGAAACTGGGTTAAAGGTTAAAGAAGGGCCAGATTAAAACAGTCTGTGGTTTGGGTGTGTTTGCCCCCCGGTCGTCCGTGCATGCGTCAGGCATGCCTCCGAAGCCGAAAGCACCGAATATTCGGGAAACGAAGACGCCTCCTTTTTACCCAAACCCCTTCCAGGGGCGCATTGTACAAAAGTCAAATCCTCGGATCCGTTCTCCGACCTGTTGTAGTGCGCTGTATTTGTACTAACTCTTCCTTTTGTCCCCCCCCCCGTTGTGTATAGTGTAGAAATGCCCCCAAAGACCCAGGAAAGTGTATTTTTTGCATGTAAAAATGACACTCTGTTCCAGTTCTCGTTCTCTGCCGACGAAGCGGCTCTGCACAATTTGTAAGGACAAAAAAATAAAAGAAAAAATTCTATTTGGGGGGAAAACGTTGATGTAAATGGCAACTCCCATTCAAAAACAATATTAACAGACTAGTTTGTGTATGTTCTAGTGTGTTTTATGCTAAAAGACAGATTCTTGAAATATAAAATAAGACTCAAGAAGCTGTGGAGTTTAAAAAAAAAAAGAAGGAATATATTTTCTAACGTCTTCTTTTTCCATAAAGTGCTCAGTTTGAACTTTTAGGATTCTGTTATGAAGAAGTTTTAAAAACAAAGAAAAAAGGGCAAAAGATCTGCTGTCAAAAAACTGGAAATCTGCATCTTTAAATGTGAAAGAATAAAAGAGCAAACTGAAAGAAATCTCTCCGTCTTTATTCTCCGTTTTCCAGTTCAAGTTGTTTCTCCTGAAGAAGAAAAGAAAATGTAAGAATTAGTGTTAAAGTCCCACTACAGTCAAATATTTTCAAAGCATTCCCAGTGTTTTTTTTATTATATTTATGCCCAAATTGAAGAAAAATGTGTTTTTTTGAGGACATAACTTTGTAAATCGTTAGAAATTCACCTCTTGAGTTGCAACTGAAGTTTTTATTTAAACTGAACAACTGAACATGAGCGATTTAGCCCGTAGTACTAAAGTACGCTAGCTTGATGCTAACGCATAATGGGATTTCCCATAGGACGGCTAATGCTAACGATCAGTTGACCTAAACATAAATTGGTGACTAAATGAACATCTTTATAAACTCACAGGGAACAAAGTCTTTGAAGGAATTATGTTTTAAAATAACCATTTGTGGTCTAAAGCAGTTTTTTGTTCATTCTTTCTTCTTCTTCAGGAATAAAGTGTAATGTTATAGCGTGATCGCCACCTAGTGGACAAACTCAAATTGTTGGAGCTTCTCCTTTTGAGATAACACTTTATGCTATTAACAATCTCATTATTTTACTAATACATTTTATAGTATTTGAGAACCTTCAGCTATTCGATTGTTTATTTCCTCTATTTGTAATAAATCGATCACTTCACATTAAAACTAACTTTCTTTGTATTTGATTTTACTGCGTGCGTGAGTGGGTTTTCTCCTCACACAAGTCAAAAACATACTTTATAGTAATTATCACTAATTACCGGCAACCTGTTCAGGTTAAACCCCGCCTTCAACCAACAGTGAGTTGACCCCGTGACCCTGAAAGGGATACAGCTAAAATGTGTTTGTACCCGGTACAGCTCGTCCTCGCACAGCTCCAGCCTCTTCCTCAGCTCGTCTCCCACGGTCACATCCGACACGACGGACCATTTCCCTTCGCCAAACGTGACCGGAACAGAGAAGACGACGTCGTCTCTGAGGTTGAAGTGTCCTGTAAGCAGACGCGCGGTCACATCTCAGCTCCCCAAACCTCCTGTTTTTGGGGTTCCTGACCTGAGGTCCGCACACCAGCAGACAGGGTCTCGCCTGGACCGCAGCCTCCGAACCAAGCCTTCAGGACTCGGAGGATCCCGTTGGCGGCGGAGAAGGAGGCTGCCCGACCCGTCTTTGAAGTCACGCCTTCACGCCGACGACGTACCAGATCCTGAAAGTCTGTTTCCAACCACTTCCTGGAACAGAGGAGACCTATTATTATGTATTCTTTATGTACTGATAAAACTGCCCTGCCCAGTTGTCTGATGTAAATGTTCTTTATTTGATGAACTATGTGTTGTTACTGTGATGCCTTATGGGTATTTGTGTTTAAAATATTGCTGTGAATCAAGCCTCAGGCAATGTTTTTCACTCTGACAGCATGTGGCGCTAAGTTAGCATTTACTGAGGATTTTGAGGCAAAGTAAAGCTAATATTTTAGCCACATGCTAGCTTTTGGGGGGGTATTTCAGCTTTAACTGAGGTTTTTTCAGGGTATTTTGGAGTTTAGCAAATATTTTATAATTATACTAGCTGTTTGGCGTATCATCTACTAATGTTTTTTAGGCTGATTTTAAATAAAGCTAATATTTAGGTAAATGCTAGCTTTTTTGTGGCTATTTTAGCTTTAACTGAGGGGTTTTCAGGCTAATTTTTAGTTAAGTTAATGTTTTAGCAACGTGCTAGCTATTTGTGGCTATTATAGTTTTAAATGAGGTTTTTCAGGGTTTAGCTTTTGTAGCTGATTTAGCATCTACTGATGTTTTTCAAGCTAATTTTGAGTTATGCTAATATTTTAGCTACATGCTAGTTTTTTGTGGCTATTTTAGCATCCACTGATGTTTTTCAGGCTAATATTGAGTTAAGATAATATTTTAGCTACATGCTAGATTATTTTTGGCTATTTAAGATTTAACTGAGGTTTTTAAGGGTAAGTTGGAGTTTAGCTAGTATTTTATGAACATGCTAGCTTTCTTTTTGCTACTTTAGCTTTAACTGAGGGTTTTCAGTCTATTTTGGAGTATGAACATGTTAGCTTTTGTGTCTAATTTAGCACCCACTGATGTTTTTCAGGCTTATATTGATTTAAGCTAACATTTTAGCTACATGCTAGATTATTTTTGGCCATTTAAGCTTTAACTGAGGTTTTTAAGGGTAAGTTGGAGTTTAGCAGATATTTTATGAACATGGTGTGTTTAATTTCGCACCTACTGATGTTTTTCAGGCTAACTTCGAGTAAAGCAAATATTTTGCCATTAGTTTTTTTTTTTACAATTTGATATTTAATGGGTTCATAAGGCTACCTTGGAGCTTAGCTAATATTTTAGTAACATGCTAGCATTTTTGGCAAATGTGGCATCTTCTGAAATTTTTAGGCTAATTTTGAGAATAGCTAATATATTGGCAGCATGCTAGCTTTTTCGACGTATTTGGTATCTACTGAGGTTTCTTTTAGAGTATTTTGGAGTGTAGCTAATAATTTAGCACCAAGTTACATTTTTTGGCTAATTTGGTATCTACCAAAGTTTTTTGAGCTGTTTTGCCATTTACTGAGGTTTTCTAAGCTAATTTTGAGATTGGCAATTATTTTCATAAAATCTTATCAGTTTTGGTTACGTTTGCTTTTACCAAGGTTTTTGAGCTTCAGGAACTTTTTCCACAACCTGTGGTTTTTCTGCATTTTGTAATTTTTCGACAGTTTATACAATTTTGCAGCATTACAGAATAAAGGCTCTTTTGCAACTTTAGACTTATTGTTAAGAACTTTTGCACATTAGCATCAGTGATTTATTTAACTTTTTTTCCTCTTGATGAACTTGAGCTTTTACTGCATAAAGTTATGCAATTAGGCAATTTAAAGAGGCGACCAATAAACAAGAAGCTGGATGCTGTGCAGTTGTGGTGGAGGCCAACCTGTCAGGCCAAATCCTGGAGAGCGATTGGGAAAAAAAGGCCGGCCCCTTGATTGGTCCTTGGAAGTTAAAGACCTTCGCCCTCTGCAGGTCGATGTAGGAGACGCCACTGATGTTTCCCCATATGATGACCTCTGTGACATCTAAGAGAGTCCAGTCAATCAATGCTTTTCTGACAAATCTGAAGTGGAAATGAATTATCTAAAAGCACCTGTTGGCCTGACGTTTATTTTCTCTGCAATCACAGCCCTGGCTTCGTTCTCCAGCTGCGTAGCCATGGCTACGAACTGGTGGCTGTCGATGGAGGTTGCACTCTCCACAAGAAGCAGGCATCTCAAATTGGGATAGGAGTCGCCGGAAACGATCACCTTCACACCCTTGCTGGCTCCGGCGTCGATGAGTCGACCGAACTCTCTGTAACGCCTCATCACTCTCTGCTTCTCTTCTTCTCCATTGTCATCCAGGAGGAGGATGACGTCGGCTTCTCTGAAAGCCTCCTGCAGATCCGTGTGAACTGTCACCTGGAAAATGCATCAGGTTTCACGTAATTTTTAGCAGAGTAAAAAAGATGAAAACTATGCATACCTGATGGAGCGTGCTCAGAGCCAGGGCATGAGTCTCCTCTCTCAACCACTGTAGCTCCTCCTGGTTCTCCTCCACATCCAGGAGGTGGAGGCTGATGGCAGAAGCTTCGGGGAAAATCTCAGCAGAAAGCAAATTGGGAATCAAGATCCTGGACGTGTGGCTGGCAGCCCTGGAAACACATCCAATCTGTCAGTTCAAACGTTCAAAACCAGTATTAAGTTTCTAAACGTACCCAGTTATCCACACGTGAACAGGCTTAATGAGACGGAGACGATCTTGTTCCTCTTGGAGAAGTTTGATCTGCGCCTCGAGGTTTTCTGCTGCTATACTGAGCATCAGCTCTGCGTCCACATCCGATGAGATGCCGTAGTAATCCTAAATACAGCTGTTTGTTTGAGTTCAAAAGTGAAATTTAGATCTAAAGAAAGAAAACTTAATTAAACTGCCTACCTTACAATGGTTCAGGAAGTCCAAATAGCCCCCCAGAAGCAAACCTTTGCCTCCCTGTTCCACCAGCTCTCTCCAAATTAGAGGAGAATCTTCATGTTTCCATCCGTTTTTCCTGCAGGTGGCATCCAGCCAGCCCTGTTATAATAATAATAATACTAACAATAATAATGATAACAATAAAAGAAATAGCAATAACAATAATAATAATAATAATACAATTAATTATTTGAATTATTGCAACCTTCCATTCGTCGGGCCGAACGCAGATCTTGTTGGCCCTAAAGTTCGGCAAAGATCCTTGCAGGATGTCTGCCAAACGTTCCGCCTCTGCATATTTGGGGCAATCTGCTTTACCTGGAAAAGTGACAACTGTTAACACGTTTGAGAATAATCATTTATTTGAAGCTTTCTTTATTTTTAATTTACCAGCCACTACAAATTTCGCCATTTGAGCGTCGGTTGCTAGGAAACCTGCAGTGTTACACTTTATTGTGTCCTTGTAAACAACAAATTTAAAATATAGAAAAGCGTTTTTCAAAATGGAAAATTTTACATTGATTTCATATTATATAGAAAATATTCATTAAATTGTTTAAATTTTAAAATTTGAAATATAGTGGGGTTTTTTTTCTTTTTTTTTGTGGGACAGGAAGTCTATTGTGTCGGGGGACATTTTATGGCGACGGACACAACAAAACAGAAGCACGCACAGGAATAAGCTAACTTCCGACTTTTTCAGATACTAGTTCATTTTTCTGCGTTATTTTACGTGGTAAAGAATTTTATTTTTACTTTAAGCTTACATTTTATAAGAAATGTAAAAAAAATGTTGCCATATTTTTTTTTTATAAACCGTTAGTTGACCTTGCTAGTGCCATGTCATGAGTGTCTTGAGTTAACTTATTGTTGGCGGCTGAATATTTTTTCTGAGGCACTTGCGTAAACAGAGCCAAGTTAGAGTTACTGATAATTTCAAATAACTAATGGTGAAATGTTGCTGTGTCATCTTTAAGGAAAACTTGTATTTCTGTGGAGCAGTATGTCTGCCCTCATGTCAGGGGAGGTCATGAGGTTGACCCTGCGCTTTTGTCGCTCCACGTTGTTATGGCAACAGAGGGGTTTCCTGGCAACTGCGTTCTGTAAAGATGCATCATTTTATAAGCGGCAGACTAAAAGCTCTTGGGCCTCCTTGGACATTGGTAGAACTGTCAGGTTCTACTGTCGTGATGGTGGCCAGAGCAGGGAGTTGGAGAAAATCCAAAGTTTCTCATCTGAGGAGGCGTCCTCTCCATCCTCGAATCAGAGGCACAGGGGGGCTCATTTCCACGGGCTCCTGCAGCGCTGCAGCTCCCCGTCAGACGTGTTGGACCTCACCTGTCAGTACGCCCCCACGATCCGGCAGGTCAGCAACTGCCTGACTCACATGTGGTCGTGTGCCAAAAAGATGTCGGAGGAGCAGCGGCGGTACGAGCTGCGGCTGATGTTCCAGCATCCAGCGTTTGACAGACTGCTCCAGCAAGCCATGCGGTCTGCACCGCACATGCTCCACATCGACTTGGCCTACTCCCTGCTGAGCATGGTCAGTCTGGGCGTTCCTGAGCGCAGTCGTGTGGTCCAGACTTTGCTGCGCACCTGCCAGGTAGTGCTGCCATAAATTATTATTTTAGTAGTCGACTAATCACTGATTATTTTGTCCGATTAGTCAACTAATCAGGTCATGCATAAAGTGGATGTAAAACAAACATCTCAACCATCATTAGCTTTAAACTAACTAAAAACTAGATCTATAGCATTACCTGCAATAATGCTAGCATGAACGCTGTAAGCTGAATTTGACTGCTGAAGATGCTAGTGCTGATAGCTGAAGATGCTGAAATTGATAGCTAAAAACGCTGACGCTGATAGCCAGCTAATATATTAGCTAAATTAGCCGCAAAATTAAAAAAAAAAAATCGAAATTAGTCAAAATATCTAGCATGTAGCTGAAATATTAGCTAAATTCCATAACAGTCAAAAAACAACAACAAAAAAAGCCAAAATTCGCCCAAATAGCTAGCATATCAGCAGACATTTAGCTAAACTCCAAATTAGCCTAAAAAACTGAAAAATCCTAAATTAGAAAAAAAACAACGAGCATGTAGCTGAAATATTAGCTAAATTCCAAAACAGTCTAAAAACGAAATTAACTAAAACAGCTAATATGTCGCTGAAATATTAGCTAAACTGCAAAACAGCGTAAGAAAAAAAAAAGACAAAATTCGCCAACATAGCTAGCATATCAGCTGAAATTTTTGCTA
>NC_050513.1:2957828-2960376 GCF_002922805.2 Oryzias melastigma
GTAAGAAACAAAAAAAAAGACAAAATTCGCCAACATAGCTAGCATATCAGCTGAAATTTTTGCTAAACTTCAAATTAGCCTAAAAAAACCCAGAAAAAATCCTAAATTGCCCTAAACAGCTAGCATGTAACTGAAATATTAGCTAAACTCCAAATTAGCCTATAAAAACTAAAAAAGCTTAAGTTAGCTAAAACAGCTAATATGTAGCTGAAATATTAGCAAAACTCCAAAACAGCCGAAAAAAACAAAAAAAGACAAAATTCGCCAAAACATCTAGCATACCAGCTGAAATTTTAGCTAAACTCCAAATTAGCCTTTAAAAACTGAAAAATCGTAAGCTAGTCAAAATAACTAGCATGTAGCTGAAATATTAGCTAAACTCCAAAATAGCCTAAAAAACAAAAAAGCCTAAATTAGCCAAAGTAGCTAGCATATAGCTGAAATATGAGCTAAACTCATAATTAGCCTAAAAAACTGAAAAAAGCCTAAATTAGCCAAAATAGCTAGCATGTAGCTCAAATATTAGCTAAACTCCAAAACAGCCTAAAAAACCTTAATAAATGCCAAAATAGTCCGAAAAGTTAGCAGAATGCTAATATAACTTTAAACATTACTGCACTCTGACTCCATAAAATATAAAGTAACAACTAATCAACTATTAAATTAGTCTTAGACTATTTTAATAGCTGATTAGTCGTCGATTAGTCGTCTAATCGTGGCAGCTCAACTGCCAGGTAAAACATCGAAAACCTGATTTCACCTTTGATGTTTTAGTCTTACTTGAACTCATTTGAACAGGAAAAGCTCAACGACTTCGATGAGAAGAGCTTGTCCATTTTGGCCTCCAGTTTGGAGCAGATGAACAGCAGTCCCAACGTTGAAGCGCTAAAGGAAGGCATGAGGTACCAAACACAGAAACGCTGGAGTATTCCTGAACTTTTATCAATTTTTGCCACTTTATTACTGCAGGTTGGTCGTGGAAGTTCAGCTTCCGCACATCAAGAATGTGGTTGCTCTGCAGAGTATGATGCGCCTGCTGGGAAAAGATGCCCCCAAAGAGCTCAAATTAAAGCTGGAGGTGATTTCACGACATTTTGAAATAGATTTGTATTCCTTAGCTGTAAACCTTTTTTAATTTCCCAAATGTGATGCAGCGGAAAGCCTTATCAGTGGCAGATCAGTTCAGCCTTCCCAACGCCCAGCACATGATCTGCACCATGGCTGCCATGGAATTCTACTCCAAACCGCTCCTGCAGCTCTGCAGCAAGAAAATCCTGAGTATGAGACGTTGATTTGTGCATCGTTACGACTCTGCTTTGACCCGTTCCATCGTTCATTTCCATAGACAACCTTCACGGCATCCCGTTCAACCGATTCTACCAGGTTCTCCTGTCCTGTAAGAAGCTTTCCTACAGAGATACCGCTCTCCTGACGGGGATTTCCGACTACGTCGCCTCCACTGTGGAAATATGGAGCAACAAGCAGGTGAAAATTGTCTGCTGCCGCCATTTTTCCCCTCATATCTGCCATGATTAGTCGACAAGATCGACGACTAATCGACTATTAAAATAGTCGACGACTAATTTAATAGTGGAATACTTTATATAATATGGAGTCAGAGTGCAGTAAAGTTGAAAGTTATAATGTTATTTGGTTAGTTTTTGGGACTATTTTGGTATTAAGGTTTTTTAGGCCAATTTGGAGTTTAGCTAATATTTCAGCTACATGCTAGTTATTTTGGCTAATTTAGGATTTTCTCATTTTTTAGACTAATTTTGAGTTTGCTAATATTTTAGCTGCATGCTAGCTATTGAGGCTAATTAGTGATTTCTTTTCATTTTTTTAGGCTAATTTTGAGTTTTTGATAATATGTCAGCTACATGTTAGCTATTTTACTAATTCATTATTTTTTCCTTTTTTGGCTAATTTTGGAGCTTAGTTAATATTTCAGCTATATGCTAGCAATTTTGGCTAATTTATGATTTTTTTTCATTTTTTTTTTTGTTGCTAATTTTGAGTTTAGTTAATATTTCAGCTACATGTTAGCTATTTTGGCTTATTTATTTTTTTCCAGTTTTTTAGGCTTATTTGGAGTTTACCTAATATTTCAGCTATTTTGCTTATTTAAGCTTTTTTTCCGTTTTACTAGGCTAATTTGAAATTGAACTAATATTTTTTGCTAGTTATCAGCTTCAATGTTTTCAGCTATCAGCTTCAGCGTTTTTAGCTATCAATTTCTGCATCTTCAACTATCAGCACTAGCATTTTCAGCTGCCAAATTCAGCTTACAGCATTCACACCAGCATTATCATAGGTAATGCTATATATCTGGTTTTCAGTTCGTTTAAAGCTGATGATGATTAAGATGTGTGTTTTACATCCACTTTATTCATGACCTGAATAACCTGTCGACCTGTCGACTAATTGGGAAAAATAATCGTCGATGAGTCGACCGTTAAAATGATCGTTTGTGGCAGCTCTAGTTAACACACATCCTGTTTGCGATCAGTTGCTCCTCCTACTGACTGTGTTTGAGGACCTCACCTTC
>NC_050513.1:2960599-2970974 GCF_002922805.2 Oryzias melastigma
TCGTCGATTAGTCGACCGTTAAAATGATCGTTTGTGACAGCTCTAGTTAACACACATCCTGTTTGCGATCAGTTGCTCCTCCTACTGACTGTGTTTGAGGACCTCACCTTCACCCCGGCGGCCCTCATGGAGGCCTACGCAGAGAAGGTGATCGCCCACCCGGACGCCCTGACTCTCAGAGACCTGCTGTGTGTGGTCAAGGTGTACTCCTACCTGAACTTTGACCTGCAGCACCGCAGACAACAGTACGTCCCTTGAGGCTTCGATCGTGTCATAATATGCATAAAAACGCTATAAACTAATGTTTTTTATGGAAAATAATCTCAATGAATGTACAAAATATGTGTTTCTGTAAAAAATAATTCAAGAACTTCTTAAATTCACGACCATAAGGCGCACATAAACGTCTCAAATTTTCTCCAAAACATACGGCGCGCCCTATAGTGCAGTGTGCCTACTGTGTTGTTTTTTTTCTTTTTTTTTTGGAAGGCGGATTACATGAGAACTTTGATGTTTTATAGCCGAAGTGAGCGCCACACACGAAGCGAGGGAGCGTGTGTCCGTGCTCCCTCGCTTCTCTCCACAAGCAGTAAATTCAAACTCAGATTTGTGTTCATGAATTTTACATTTTATGTCAGATTATTTGTTCTCATTGAGGCAACTTGTGAACTTTCAGGCTGTTAATTTTATATGATCATTGTTTGTTAAAGTGCTGGTATCCATATTCATTTCCCTCCTTTTATTCAAATTTCCTGAACTTTTCTTTGATAATCAACACGTTAGTCACGTGCTCCATGTGTGACCGCTAGCAGAAACACCTGTTGGATCGATAACACCACTAGAACTCTGTTTCTACGGTCAGACGCTCCGCTGCTGCTCTGCCTCTCGCGCGTTTTCACCTGCCAATGGAGCAGGGGGAGCGCACGAGGACCCGCCCACTTCATGCGGAAAAGCAGAGAAGAAGAAAGCACTCCGTGATCGCGCTGAATCAGCGCAACTATGTTTTTAGACAAAAGGTGCACGAACGCACGCGGACCCGGGGCCCCCGCCATCTGTCTGAGCGCGTGCACCAGCTGGGAGCACCGATTCGTAGGTTTTAGACAGTTCCGACACTGTGATCTAACAGATAACATAAAAACATCACTTGCACTCTTTTCACCATGAAGCGCTGAGTTGGCGACTCCTGCTGCTGTCGTGCCCAGCGGCCCGTACCGCTCGTTCCTATAACTAATATTGCTTTCTACACATTCTTACTCGCTCATCATACGTCTGGCTGGGGGCGGGGCCTTCCACTGTTTCTGTGACTGAGATAAAGGCTGTCCAAGAGGAGGAAAAGTAGGGACTTTTTTTTATTATTGTCTCGACAAACACAAACAAAACATCACAGTTCAGGAGAGCCAAGCAGGTTACCCGCCCTCCCCGCCTCCTGCAGCACCTGTCTGTTCCCCGGCGTGAGGAGCGAGCAGATGCCGCTAAAGGGAGGATGTCTGTCTGCAGACAGAACCGCTGCGCTGTAACAGGACAAAGACAGTCGTGATGGATTTGTATTTTACTTCTTTATTTCCGATCGGGTCACTGAAAACAGCCCGTGCCAAAAGCTGAGTTCCTGATTGGCTGATGCGATGCAGCACCTGTCAAACTCTGATCTGCTGTGAAATGAAGTCAGACTTTCAAGCGCTACGTGGCACGCGCTCTAGTGATCGCCTAAATGCTGCTTTATATGAGACCGCCCACTTATTAAAAGTAAAGGGATTGGCTAAAACTTCACAGTACTGAAGAAAGTAGAAATGATTGACATGTCCAAAGACCAATAGACCTTCAAGGAAGTGCTGCACTGTTTGCAGCAGCTGCTTTCGGTTTCGGTAGAGCTGCGTAAATCATTAGTGTTTCTGCTTGGAATCAAACTTCGGTGATCAGCCCTAGTTTTACCATGCCGGCGCCCTATGGTCAAGAGCGCCTTATGTGTTTGTTAAATACAGAAAAAGTACCAGTAACTGTAACTGCGCCCTATAACCCAGTGCGCCCTGTGGTCGTGAAAATACGGTATTTAAATGTACAGTTTGCACTTACTGGGTGTCACAACTTGGATTTCATACAGAGGTTCATTTATTGACGTCACATAAAGGAAAACTAAACCCAAATGAATGTTTTTTTACTGTAAAATTGATCAGAAGTGCAGGAAATTTAACCTTTTCTCTTGTTTCCGTTGAGACTCTATTGTGACTGAGTTTGGAAGAAGTGACTCAAAACCAAACACATCTTTCCATCCTGACAGGTGAACTCAAACTTATAGTATTTCTGTCTGCTGCAGGTTTCTGGAGAGCGTCAGCCGTGCGCTGGACTCGTATCTGCCCCGCATGTCAGAGGTGGAGCTGTTAAAGTCTGCGTACTGTCTGTGTCTGATGGGTCACTTCCCGCCGGCGCTCCTGGAGCAGCTCCTGCAGAGGAGCGCGGCTGAGCGGCCTTCAGGTAAAACCGTCCGCAGGTGCAGCGGTGGAGAAGATCAAAAATGTGATATCACAGCGGGAGAAATCCTAAATAAAACAATGACGTGTCAGGGATATCCAAAGGAAGTTTTGAGATTATTATGGGATGGCTTGGTGCCCATTTTGTAGCGAAGTGGGAAGTTTGGCAACTTTTTATAAATAAAGTTTAATTTGAATACATTTTCCCACAATATGTTAAACAGCAATCATTGTGAAATTTCACTCACATTCCAACACATGTACAACAAGGACCAAAGTTTCGTTGACCTTCGACCTCAAGTAGACTAGTGGCCATCTTGAATTTCAACCTAAAAAAAATCCTCCCACAGATTTTGATCTGTCGCCTCCTCACTCCTCGAGTGTCGTCGGGAAGTTACTACCGTAACGTAGTGATGCATGGAATGTTGGCTCGAGCCAATTCTAAAATCATCTTTTAGATACAGCACTTTACATTTACGGACATTATTTCCTTGCAGAGTAAGTTTGCAATCACCATCTTAAATCTACAACCACGACTGAAGTTTTGTTGACCTTTGACCTCAGGAAGGGTCAAGGGTTCTTTGATTATCAAAGTTCCAGCTACAACTTTAAACTCTTCCTAGGGATCTCGATCCATCACCTCGAGCATCACCGGGAAGCAATTTGGGAACAAATTTTGGTTTCAAAGTTTGTCAATTTTGAGGGGCATTAGTAGCATGGCTATCATTCCCCTGCTGCCCACTCTTTTTTAACACATTGAGAATTTATTATGTGAATCGTTGGCTCAAGCTGAATGAAAAAAATATAAAATACGACTTAAACATATTAAAAATGTGGGCGTGGCTAGCTAAAAACCTCTGTTGCTAAGGAAATTCAAAACTCACTTTTGCTGAATCTTCTAAAAAATGAGATAAATCTGTTCGTCACCTCCAGGCGAGCAAAAAATAGAATGGTTGCTATGGAGATAAAACAACAGACAAAACTGCAAACAGCCTTTTTTTTTTCATTTGTGAATTTGTCATATGCACCTCCGACCAGGGGGGAGGGGCAGTAGTGGAGAGTGAGGGGCGTGTGCCAGTCAACAAAGGTTGGGGGAGGGTAGCTCCTCTCCGCCCAGAGTTTTACTCATTTTTATTTTTAACATTGTGCAGATATTTTTGTTGTATTTTAGGATAAAAAATGTACGTATGATGTATTTGAATTGTGACAAATAGCGAGTACTTTTTCCACCCCTCAGACAACCAAATAAATAATATGGTTGCTATGAAGATTAAACCAACACATAAGCCGCCATTTTGAAAAAGTTTTTTTTTTACTAGGTTGATGGTAAGGTTGGGGGCGACGATCGCTTCTTTAATTGTAAATGCTTCTCCTCAGACTCAAAGTTACTCAGGGGCCTGGAGAAAATGTTTCAGATGGTGGAGCTGTGCCTTCGTCTCGACCGTCCTCCTCTTCCTCAACCCCTCTCTGTCCCTGCGCCCCTCCTGGGAGACCCCGACCCCAGTCCGGAGGTGAACCCGCGGCTCTCCCTCTGCTTGAGGAACGTGCTGGGGGGTCGGGCTGACGCCAAGCTGCAGGAGATGGTGGTTTTGGAGAACTTTTACACCATAGGTGAAGAGGGAATCCTTAAAAGTTAGATTCGTTGGTGTAAATAAACATCCATCATGTTTTACTGTGTTGCCTTTCAGACGCTGTGATAACCACTTCCCTGCTGAATCAGGCCCCTGGAGGCCTCGCCGGAGAGCAGAGTTCTCAAGCAGAGGGCACTCAAAGGTAAAGCTGCATCGCTAGAAAAACGCTTTGATGACTAAGCAGGGGGAGCGGATGTTTGGATTTTCTTTCATCTCAACTTTAAGAAAAAAATCAGCTTTTGTTTAAGCAGAAATCAGCAGAAATTCAAAATGTCATGCCTTTTATTAACATAAATTCCTAAAATAAAATGATAAAATTCCTTTTTTTCTGGGAAAAAAATCATTTTTTTTGTTTGTTCAAAGTTTTCCTACTTTAGGATGTTCTAGAATATGTGTCAAAGTTACGGCCGGGGGCCCATAAATAACATACGACATGAACATGTTAAAAAATGTGGGTGTGGCTTGCAAAAAACCTCAGTTGCTAAGGAAATTCAAGATGAACTTTTGCCGATTCTTCTAAAAATGACATAGATCTGTCCGTCACCTCCAGGCAAGCAAAAAGTACAATGGTTGCTATGGAGATAAAACAACAGACAACACAGCAAACAGCATTTTTTTTATTTGTAAATTTGTCACATACGACCCCAATCAGGGGGGAGGGGCGTGTAGCAGCCACCGAAGGTTGGGGGTGGGTAAGGCCGCTCCACTCTAACCTTTATTTTTATCATTTTTTTCCACATTTGTACGATATCTTTGGCAGTGTTTTACAAAATCATTTTGATATATGATGTATTTGAATTTTGACAAATAGCACGTACTTAGGAAAGTATTCCTGGACAGAATGTGTACAATTAAATGAAGTTGTTTGAAAGAAAAACACATGATATAAACCTTAAAGGATTTATTAAATGTGAAATTCTCAAAGCATCTTTTAGCAAAGAGTTATTTTTCTTTAGTCGGAGTCGAAACGTTTTATCCTCAAAAGTATTTGATATGCTTGTAAAAGTGATTTTATTTATTTGATATTTATTTGATAGCCCCTGTGATGATCCTCGGGTTTTTATTAGCCTAATTTCTCATCCTCTCATCAAAATGGTCGTCTTTTTTTTTTTTTCAGCTTCCCTCAAACGTTCGTTTGTTTTGATGCCAGATCGCTGGACGTAAAGTGACACAATTTCCATAATGTTTTTCTTTTTTTTTTTTCTTTTAGAGTCGCTGTCATTTACGTGCCTTATTCTAGTTTTTGCTTCGGTACGTCCCGCCCCCGCGGCCTCCTCGCCGTCAAGATCCGTCACCTGAGGATTCTGGGATACACTCCTGTCCTGGTGAGAAAGTATATTGTTGTTAATCAAGAGCTGATGAAAAATACGCAGTTAGAAAAAGATCGTATTTGTAGTTTTATTGGTTAGAAACTCCATAAAAAAGCCGTTTTCTCATCGATCCGTCCCGTCGGTGTTGCTGGTTTTTCCTCCTTAAATCCCGACATTTGTGTTCATTTATAAATCTCATGTCCTGCAGGTCACGGAGCAGGATCTACAGCGTGACGAGGAGGCGATCCACCTCCTCAGAAGCCAGATTTTCTCAGAAACAGAACCTAAAGACGGCTGAACCCCTTTAGATGTTGTTATTTTGGTGTTAAATTAACGAGGAAACACATTAAAGGACGTTTGAATGTCATTTTCTTAACTCAGAGTCGTGGGAGTTCTTGATTTGTTCTGAGAAAGTTTGATTCCTGGCAGGATATGTTGCACACAAGTGAAGGCAGCATCGAATCGGAGGTGACGGTGGAGAGGCTTTGAAGCCGTCTTCTGCAGAAACACCTGGGAGGAAAAAAGGGAGGAGGAGGACAGGAAACGTTTGCAGCTCGTCGCTGCAGATCCGCAGCCTCACCGAGGCAGAAACAAAGCTGCACCTTTTCTGTTTTTATTCAAGCTTTTGTTTACTTTTTTTTTTTTTTTTAAATTACAGAGACAAGCCCTTTCGAATGTGGTTAAATCCCCCCGTTGAGACACCACCTTCTGTTTCAGCCACAAAGAAAGGGGTTCCCAACAGCAGACGTGTCACAGAAACGATGAGCCACTGCGACAGGAAGTGAGCAAACCAGAAAAAACTTTTTTTTTTTTTTTTATTCTACGCACCGCAAAAGCTACTTCTGCACACGAAGCAAATTCTAGAGTAACAAAACACTCTCACAATCCAAAGAAAATCAAAAAGCAAGTCTCAGTGCTGGGTGTGGAGAGATCAGACGTATCTGGGCGTGGGGTTCTGGAGGCCTCTCTTTTTGGGCCGGTTGCGGGACGGCGGGGGTTTGGTGTTCTCGTAGTCGTTCTGGGAGTCCACGTCATTCAGCTTGAACTGAAAAACACAAGGAGATATCAGTGGATGCAGGTTTATGGACTAAAAAAAGCTTGGTGTAAAATTTCAAAATAAAAGCCAAATTGATTGTATCTGATTTTTAAGGTGGAATGAGTTTCTGTCCGTTCTGAGTAACATAACTCTTTACTCAAATACATCTTCTAAAATGATATGGCAGCAGAAAAAAAATGCTTTAATCATAAAATAATAAGTAACAGAGCAGAAACTGTTCCTGCTTAGAATCTATATCAGTCAAGGACAGAAATAGATGGAAAAAATGCAGAACTTTTAGAAAAAAAAATAGTTTTATTTAGCTTTGTCATGTGTAATTTGTGTGGAAATATCAGTCAAAAGTTTTTAAAGACCTTCCTGATGTTTTTTCTCATGATTAAGGTTCAAAAACAGGATTGGAATAAGAAGAAGTCAATAAAACCGAAAACAAATTAAAAAAATAAAATAAAATAAAATAAACAAAAAACATTTGTAATAAAAAAATGAATTTTATCTGCAAAAAATGTGTTTATTTGCAAAAAACAACTAATATTTTAGGGAATTTACTAATAAACATAAAGTTTTACTTTGAAAGGATCTATGGAAAGCTTAAAAAAGGGCGGGAGGGGGTATCTCAACAATAATTTTGACATTTCTCCTGAATCTTTTATTTTCAAAGCAAAAATGCTCCCAACGGTTCTCCAGTAACTAAACAAAACACAAGACGCTCCTCTTAAAAGTCATGCAAAAGGTTTCAAAGCCGACAACTGTCTCCAGAAATGAACTGCAGCCAATCAAACGTAAGGAAATTCTTTTCCATCAGCAACAATTCTTTCATTTTTGGACCAAGACAAGAAAATATGTAAAAATAATATTATTTCTAAATTTAAATGTACCATAAAACTTCTGTTGAGTAACGCTTTTCTCGAATTGAATAATAAATTGAACAATTAGTGATGAGATAAATTCCTAAGCATTTTCAAAGTAACATCTAACATTACTGACTTATCACCAAAATGCATTTAAAAATAAAAGTTCTTCTTTGTATTTTAATAGAAGATAAATGAAGCCATACTTTTATTTTGAAAAAGCTTTTCTAGGGTAAGCAACAGCCAAACGGGAGCAAATACTAAAATTATATTTTGAGAAACAGCATTTTACATTTACAGGAATTATTTCCCTGCAGATTAAGTTTAAGGTTAAGGTTACCGCCACAATTAAAGTTTTTTTACTTTTGACTTCAGGAAGAGGACGCCATCTTTAAATTTCAAAGAAAAAAAGCACCTTTAGTACCAGGTACAAATTTAAACTCCTCCTAAGGATCTCGATCCATCACCTCCTAACTCATTGAGCATCACTGGAAGTAAATGTTGGTGTTAAAGTGTTTTTGATTTTGAACGGCGTTAGCGTGGCTAGCTCGCTAAAGTGGCGTTCCCCTGTTGCCCACACAATCTCATATTGAAATATTGTGAGGATGTAAAATATGAACCGTTGGTTCAAGCTGAACAAAACACTGAATGAACATTTTTAAAATGTGGGCGTGGCTCGCAAAACACCTCCGTTGCTAAGGAAATTCGAAAATTTACTTTTGCCGATTCTTCTAAAAATGACATAGATCTGTTTGTTAACTCCAGGCGAGCAAAAAATACGATGGTTGCTATAGGGATAAAACAACAGACAACACTGCAAACAGCATTTTTTTTAAAGTTGTGAATTCGTCAAATGCAGATTTGACTGGGGGGAGGGGCCGGAGAGGAGAGTGAGGGGCGTGTAGCAGCTAGTGAAGATCGGGGGTGGGTAGCTCCACCTTCCAACACTTGAATATTTTGTAGTATTTTACAATAACATTTTTAAATATGATTATTATTAGAATTTTGACAAATAGCAGGTACTTAGGAAAGGATTCTTGAACAGAACGTTTAAAGTTAACTAAAGTTATGTCAAAAAAAACATGAAATAAAACCTTAAAAGATTTGTTAAATCTGAATTTTTCAAACAAATTTTTAACCAGTAAGAGTTTTACCTCAAAAGTTTTTGATATGCTTGTAAAAAGCCCGTGGGCCGTAGTTTTAGATTTACATGTAAACCTGATCAAATCTGAGTAAAAACGTCCACGCCTTCAGGGAATAGCTTACCCAGAGGGCAAATGTGGTGATGGTGATGGCCAGGCTGTAGGCGCTGAGTAGCGTGACCACCGTTATCCACATCCATAGTAGCCTGTCTTTTTCTGGGGGGACCGTTGGAGCCGTTCGGGGTTCTGGAAGAAGAAGAAGAAGAAGAAGGGAAGTTCTCTCACCCGGATTCCAGAGCGACTTTGACGACTTATTGTACCTTCATGGAAGACCAGGAACCAGCTTTCACGTTGGGACAGTTTGTAGGGTGGAGGGAATTTTTGGTGGCCCTCACACTTGTAGGCCGCGTCAACTTTCGCCCTGGCTCCTCGGAGCTCGAACCCCATCGAGGCGACCTCGTCCTGGAACGTCACGCTGGCGTTGGAGGGCAGGGACGAGCACTTGCGGGTATTGTTCTCGGTGATGCAGGAGACGTTTGCCGCAGACACATTGTTGATCAGAAGCTTGAACAGAACGTCCTGGGCGGTGACGTTGGGGCACACCACGAACACCCGCTGCAGCTTCAGATCTGAGGAAGAAAAGCGTCAATTCGAGGCGCCCCACTCCCCCAGTGGAATGGGTTTGATATCAGCACATGATGTGTTAGATGTGAAACTGACTGCTGGGTTTTTTGAGTCACTGCTTGAGCTGCAGAATGTGAAGGTCTGGAAACTAGTTTTTTTTTTACTTTTTGGGCAAAAATTCACAATTAAAAACATTTCCATGCACTTTTTACCTTTGATGTCTCCCCCCTGAGAGGCGAGCGATGTCCCGCAGAGCGCCAGGATCAGGACAGTCCAGCAAAACCCCGTCATGGCTTCCTCACTTTGCACAACGCAGAGATTTTTTTTGTCAAAATCTGGTCTCCATCGAGGGCCCTCGGCTGCACGCAAACGTCGAATCTCGGCTTGAGGGCGATCCGCCCCGGCTTCCCCTGCACGTGCTCGCCTCACCTCATGCTCTGCCTCAGATCAGCGCACTCCCACGGCGCTGCCGAGTCTGAAGCTCACGGGCGATCTCTGAAGAGAAAACATCCTGTCAAAAAAAGAAGACACCTCCTCTTCTTGAGTTTCCGTTCCCTCCCAGAGTTCAAAATTTGATTTTTTATACAAGATTAGGCTTTTATTCACACTTTTGTTCAACCTGCAGCATTAGAATCAAACCTGAAATCTGAGTCAGCTTTTATTTGTTAGCATATTTGTCCATCAGAATTCCTAAAAACATCTCTCTAACTAAGAGCAACAACAGACTGAAGTTTTGAACCATCAAAACTATTCATATTTCATTAATTCAACATCATCTGCAGATTTTGACTAAAAGAAAATTTGAAAAAAAACTTAAGAAATCGATAAATGATATAGGAATTAATCTTTTGCTTTTCAGAATAAAAGCCCACATTGATTTTTTTCCCCTTTTGCTCAGTTATTATATTTAATTATTTGTATTTTTCATTATTGTTCTTAATAAGTACAAAATGTTAAATAAAAATTGATTTAAAAATGAATAAATGCGAGCTCCACATGAGATGTTTTATCTTTTTCACTCAATGATACAAAATAATTCTTGGTGGGACTCAAAAAGTGAATTGAATTTATGTTTCTGTGATAAAAATAGTTTCATAATAATGTTCATGAACTTTTTAATCATTTTCTAAAACAGATTGTGTACATTTTTTATGATAGAAGTCAATCATAGCAGGTAAAAATGAAAAAGCTGGAAGAGTGGAAAAAGGGGGCGGGGCGACCAAAATTACGTGATTTGCAGTAAATCAAAAAAAAAAAACTTTTTTTATTTTATTTATTTAGTTATTTATATTTCGTAG
>NC_050513.1:2971144-2972537 GCF_002922805.2 Oryzias melastigma
AAAAAAAAAAAAAAAGTAGCTTGTTTTTCTGTAAGTGTAGTCATTTTTTGCCTGTCTGTCAATGAAGAGAAAAGCTGCAGTCTTTCACTTCCTGTTGGATCATTCCTCCTTCCTGTTTTTTCCATTACAGTGTGGTGGTGTTACAGCACTACTGTTATCTTTACTTCCTCCTTTTTTTGATTTGTACACATAAATTCATACATTGTCTTGTGATTTCTGCATCATCGATGGGTCCTGCGTCCTTCCTCTTATCTCCACTCTCACTTCCATTCCAGCCTCATAAACGCTTCCGAAAGCAGAGGCTCTCCATCCACCATTAGTTTTTCATTTTAGCCAGAGAGAGAGATGAGGACTTGAGTTGAATTTATTCTTATTTATTAGCTGGAACTGACAGATAAATTAGGAATACAGAAACACCTAAAGTTGTTTAAAATCAGTTTAGATGCCAGATGGGCTCATATAATATAATAAATATAGTATAATATATTCCGTTATTATTCAATGAACATTTCGTAAAACTATGTTTTTTTTAATAAAGATGCATAGTAATTTTTAAAAATTTAGAGTTTAGCATCTATTGTAGCAAAGTGCTAACATTTTTGACTAATTTGTTATTTACTGGGGTTTTTATAAGCTAATTTTTAATTGAGCTAATATTTTAGCAACATGCTAACGTTTTTTTTTGGCTAACTTGTTATCTACTGAGGTTTTTTTAGGTTAATTTGGAGTTTAGCTTCTATTTTAGCAAAATGCTAACATTTTTGACGAATTTGTTATTTACTGGTGTTTTTATAAGCTAATTTTGAGTTAAGCTAATATTTTAGCAACATGCTAACGTTTTTGGCTAATTTGTTATCTACTGGGTTTTTTAGGCTAATTTTGAGTTAAGCTAATATTTTAGCAACATGGTACCGTCTTTGGCTAATTTTGTTATCTACTGTGTTTTTTTTTCTTTTTTTGTCTTGTAACTTAAATAAACTAAAATGTGCTTTAATGTTTAGACTTGATCAATTAAAAATAATGCAATTTTCTTTCAAATGTAAAAAAGTGAGCTATTTTGGGGACTAAATAGATGTTTGGACAGACAAAGCTGGATTAAAAAATCCCCCCTTTTTCAAATCATAACTGTATAAGATTTTATAGTGTTGAACTTTAAAGAAAATGTAATTTTATTGTTGCTGTTTTATGTAAGATTTGTTAAAAAGTAATTTTTGTTGTTGTACGAAGAGAAATACTTTCAATCACCTGCCAAACCACAAATTCGAGTTTTGCGGGCAAAATAGTGACTAAAATGTTATTACGTTGTATAAAAAATAGAAATCTAGACCTTTAGATTACTCCTGGAAAATAAAAAAGCACAGAATATATGTTGGGAAGATAGATACAAATACTA
>NC_050513.1:2972916-2974090 GCF_002922805.2 Oryzias melastigma
TTCCGTTATTATTCAATGAACATTTCATAAAACTATGTTTTTTTTAATAAAGATGCACAGTAATTTTTAAAAATTTAGAGTTTAGCATCTATTGTAGCAAAATGCTAACATTTTCGACTAATTTGTTATCTACTGGGGTTTTTATAAGCTAATTTTGAATTTAGCTAATATTTTAGCAACATGCTAACGTTTTTGGCTAATTTGTTATCTACTGGGTTTTTTAGGCTAATTTTGAGTTTAGCTTATATTTTAGCAACATGGTACCGTCTTTGGCTAATTTTGTTATCTACTGTGTGTGTGTGTGTGTGTGTGTTTTTGTCTTGTAACTTAAATAAACTAAAATGTGCTTTAATGTTTAGACTTGATCAATTAAAAATAATGCAATTTTCTTTCAAATGTGAGAAATTTAGGTATTTTTGGGACTAAATAGATGTTTGGACAGAGAAAGCTGGATTAAAAAATCTCTCCTTTTCAAATCATAACTGTATAGGATTACATTGGGATGAACATTCAAAGAAAATGTAATTTTATTGTTGCTGTTTTATGTAGGATTTGCTCAAAAGCATTTTTTTGTTGTTGATAAGAAGAGAAATACTTTTAATCACCTGCCAAACCACAAATTCGAGATTTGCTGGCAAAATTGTGACTAAATGTTATTACGTTGTATAAAAAATAGAAGTCTAGACCTTTAGATTACTCCTGGAATATAAAAAAAAGCACAGAATACATGTTGGGAAGATGAAAATACTAATTATTTAAAAAATACACTTCATTGTCCAAGAGTACACAAAAATCAACAGTAAACACTGGAAATAGTTTTTACAAATTACTATACTATAAAACCCACGTGTTACTGTGAGGATGACGGAAAACATGAATCATGAGGTCATGACATGTAGAGGCTGAGTCATTGATTTAACACATTCATGCAATGTGGTACAACAGCCACTAGATGGTAGCAACACACCCATTTCCCATGAACTTTAATTACTCTCTTGAGTAATAGGGATTTCTTCATGGTTTGTGGAAATTAAACTTTTTTTATTCAATTTCTGCTTTATTTGGTTTCCAAAATAGATTATTATTATTTTTATTATTATTTTTGTCTGTTTAGTTGGTGTTTTTACAGGAAATTTTGTTGCGTTTGCAGGTTTTCTTGTATTTTAAAACTATT
>NC_050513.1:2974123-2974384 GCF_002922805.2 Oryzias melastigma
GTTTTCTTGTATTTTAAAACTATTCTGTTTTTTTTCTGTGCTGCATTTCTTGAAAAATATTTTGTTACTTTTTAATATCTTTTTTCCTTAATATTTTACACTTCAACCTAACTGGGGTTTACTAAGATTTTTTAGGTTATTTTGGAGTTTAGCTAATATTTCAGCTACATGCTAGCTGTTTGGCTAATTTAGGCTTTTTCCGTTTTTAAGGCTGTTTTGTAGTTTATATATTATTTCAGCTACACGCTGGCTGTTTTGACA
>NC_050513.1:2974517-2993665 GCF_002922805.2 Oryzias melastigma
TCAGCTTTGGCGTTTTCAGCTATTAGTTTCAGTTATCTCAGCTATTAACTTTGCTTTTTCAGCTTCAGAGTTTTCAGCTATCAATTTCAGCATTATTAGCTATCAGCACTAGTGTCTTCAGCGGCCAAATTCAGCTTACAGCATCCACACTAGCATTATTGCAGATAATGCTATATATCTAGTTCATAATCATGTTAAAAGGTTATGGTTTTAAAGTTTTACATTTTTACTTTTAGAGTGTACAATAAATGTTTATTCTGTTCGCCGCGACCTAAGGTGTAATATGGATTTTTGCCTCTTGTACAACTGAGTTTGACACCCCTGTGTTAGGTGAACAAAGACAACAGAACATACCTCTTAGAGTTGCTCAGAAATATGAATGTTTTAAATGTTAAATTCTACTACAAATATTTAAATATACTTTTGTTTATTTATAAAATATTAGCACTATAATCAAAAGGCGTCAGAGGGTATTTTCTAGAGTTTAGTGTTCGGGTTTTGTCGGATTCACGGACACGTCTCGTGGGCTCTGATAAGATTTCTCCGGCGGTCCGTGAACGCAGCGTCCGGCGCTGGGCTGGACAGGAAACGACGGCGCGGCGCGCGCGTCTCCTCAGCAGCTGCGGGAGAGAAGGAGCAGAATGGCAACAGATCTGTGGGTTGCGGGCCAGGCGGAGGGCGAAAGCCAGTCAGCGGGCACTTTCAGATAAATCACCCGCAGAAACAACAACAAAAAACAGTTTTCTAGATTAGTTCCGGCGAAAACAGGACGGTTAATTCACTCCGTCTGTGGAAAACGGGATAATAGAGGACCTTCTTTGTGGACCCCGTTTATTGTAAGTTCACTTTTAGTTTTAATTCCTGTGTTTTCTTGACATGTGTAGGGATTTTAATGTTGTATTCCTGAATGAAATGAGTGAAAGCAGCACATTAGTGTGTGTCTTATTGTTGGCAGCCCATCCCAGAATGTGACCTCGGGAGGGAGGCGAAGTGTTTGCGGGTGCACTTTTTAACGGATCCAGTATTTAGACGGCACCGGCGCTGATGCTCGTTTAATGACGTATATTTGGGGTGGTTAGACGGGCCGGTTTGTGTCCCCCTTTAGCGGCCATTGAAGAGCCCCTTTTCTTTGAGGAGGGGGGGAAAGGGTGTGCAGCGTTTGGGTGGACTGGGGAAACAGAGCCGCGGCTCTCCCGGGAGCCACCATCCTTTGTTTTCTAACATTTATCCGCATTTAGAGGCGGATTTCAGCAAGGTGGCGTTGGCGGATGGTTGTTTTTCTCCCTCCTCCGCATCCTGCTGAACAGCAAAAGATGTCCAGGTCTCCACCCCGATCGGCGGGAGGAGGCTCTCCGCTCCCGGTAATGGCCGATGGTGTCGTCGCACTCGGGTTGGCAGTCACCTGGTGTGGTCACACCGCACCACAGGTCGTCTTTTAAAGAAAGAGGATTCTGGATTTCTGACCATATATCCATCCGCGGCGGTCCGCTCACGCGCTCACCTTCTCTTTGTCGGCTTGTCCGGTTAAATGTCCGCGGCTTCATCCACCGCCACGAGACCAAAGCTAGTCCCGGCTTTCACCTCCATGAAACCATTCAAAACTGCCTTTAAATTCAACCATTTACTGTAAGGTGACATTTTTAAGCCGTTTGCATAATAATTATTATTTTTTTCACCACTTAAATCAGGGATGTCAAAACTTAATCAGACACGGGGGGAAAAAAATCCAAAACAAACCTTAGGTCGCGGGCAGAACATCATAAACATTTATTGAACATTCTAAAACAACATTTTTAAAACTTTAAAAATGTAATTTTTAAACATAATTATGAAATAGATATATAGCATTACCTGCGATAATGCTAGTGCGAATGCTATAAGCTGAATTTGACCACTGAATATGCTGAAGTTGTTAGCCAGCTAAATTATTAGCTAAATGCTAAATTAGCCTAAAAAGCTACAAACTAGTAAAAAACTTAGGTTAGCCAAAAACAGCTAGCATGTAACTGAAAAAATAGCCTTATTTAATGGGGAAACAAAGCCAAAATTACCCAAAACACCTAGCATGTCAATATTAGCTAAACTCCAAAACAGCCTAAAAAAATTTAAAAAACCTAAACCTAAATTGGTCAAAACAGCTAGCATGTCGCTGAAATATTAGTGAAACTCCTAAACAGCCTAAAAATTTTTAAAAAACCTAAATTAGTCTAAACAGCTAGCATGTCGCTGAAATATTAGCTAAACAACTTAAAAAATCTTAATAAATGCCAAAATAGTCCAAAAAGCTAACGGATGCCAACTTTAAAAAAATTGAGAACCGTAACTTTTTAGCATAATTATGAAAAATCAAAAGCCAAGAATATATTTTTAGAATAAATCAACTTAAACTTTAAATAGTTTTTAATATTTTACCGTCCATAAAAAATATTTTGTCAAAATTGAAATAGTTAGAAATGAGTGCAAGATAACATTGGTCTATTAATAACAATAAAATAAAATTATCTGGATAGACTTGCCGGCCGGGCCGAATCCGACCCACGGACCTTTACTTTGACACATGTGATATATGCCTTTTTTTGTACCATTCATATTTATTTTTGCTGGACAGTCTCTTTGCATTCACCCTGTAATGAACTGCGCCAGGATTCGCTTGCAAGTGAACCTAAAACTTTCTTTGTTTTTATTTGAGCTCTCTCCTGAGTTTTTTCTACCAAATAAAGAACCTAACAGCTCAGTGTGAAAGCATTATTGGGGTGCATTCTTAACTTTTATTCTTGCACATTTTAGCCACCCTGCATCTCATTTTATCACCCACTCGGAAAGTTTTTCCTCATTCTGGGTAGCATTTGTTACATTCTGTGCTTCAGTGGTCATTGGTTACCATCTGCTTGCCTTTCATTTTGTAGTTTTATTTATCTTTGGGAATGTTTTTGGTTTTTTGTGGTCCTTTTGAATTATATTCCTTCCCACCCCTTGCTTCTCATTTGGGATTTTAAATGCATCTTATTTTTCTGTCGTGAGATTGCGCGTTTTCTGATCCCCTCAGAGGCCCGGACCTGGTTCTGGTACGCTGTAACTTTAATTTATTGGCCGACACAACCAAACAAACAGAAGCCACTAAACAGGCACTTGGCCCGGCCTTTATTCCCCTTGGTGGCATGATAATAGACCGTCTGTGTCCTTAAGGCACGCTTAATTTGCATCCACAAAGCACGGGACTGAAAGCCTCACTCTGCGTTTAGGAAGAAAGGAGGACAGTTAGGATGTAATCCACCTCTTTACAGTGAAATTAATGGGTTGAGAATACCGACTGGCCTTTTCTTTGCATCCCCTTCAGACCTTCAAGCTAGCTTTTCTGACGGTAAACATCGAATCAAGATTTCCCTTTTGTCTGGACTGACATAACAAACGTCCAAAGCATTTCGGAGAACTCTCTGATGTGTTCCTTTAGGCGTTTTTAGCTCATACTTGTCCCGCATGTCTTCAGAAAATAGTATTTCCATGATTCTAAGTAGAGCTAGTCCTGTATTTTAAGAAGAAAATTGAGTTAGACTTCCTTATTCTGTTCCTCTGCTGTTCTTGCTGTCCAGCCTCTGCTTACAGCTGTTTACCGGGTTTAGGTGATTCCAGATTCTGAGTCTGATCAACACATTTGGTTCAGATAATCAGCTGTCCCTGTGATACCTATATTATTATGATATTTGGAGGATAGAAACACTTCAAACAAGCTCTGAACAAGAGCGTCCACGAAAAGCCGGCTAAGAAGAATACTGCCGCTGGAAACCTTAGCTTAAATGAGCATTATATTGGTGCTTTTAAAGGTCGTCAATCAACGGGTGGCTACAGTGGCTCCGCCCCAACTGTTCCATTCCATTTTTCTATGGACCACCATAGACCTTCTATGGACCTTGGTTTGGTACTGTTTAATGGGTCCATTTTACAATGGAAATGCTCAAAACGCATCATACCGTACTGGATCACTCAGTGTAAATGAGGCTAAAGTGAACCGCGCCAGAGTTCACTTGCAAATAAACAAGACTCTTGGAAAATTTGAGGCCTAGTCACAAGTAGGGCTGTGCCAAAATACCAATAAATCACAACATTTATTCGTGCAATTGATTCTCGATGGGTTCTCACCGAGTATTGATCTTTTATTTTTGTTCAAAGAGGCTGTAAAACGTTATATTCGTCATCCTTTGGTTGCAGGCACCGATGTGTCAGCTACTTGAATTATTTAATTTTTGTTCTGTTGTTTACAACAGTTTTGCACCAAGTAGTGACACTGCTGTTCATGTTTACTATTGTCAACACTGAATTTTACATATAATTCCAATTCAGTTGGTGTCAATGCTTGTCAAAGACAATATTACTGATTTCAGCAATGTTGTCCAAGTTTCTGTTATTTGTTTTACAAAATAAAGATGAAGTTGCTTGTTTTGATTGTGTTCAAGCTAGAAAATAAATAGGGGTATATTTTCCTAGAAAATATGTGTTCTTCTGTACATTGTTAGTTATAAGAGATGATTTTTTTTCAATTATTGCAGAATTGTGATATTGTGAACCATGTATTGCGTATCACATCGTATCGTGAGGTACCCAGTGATTTCCAGCACCAGTCACAACTGTCCTTACAGGTGGATACTGTGGGCTAGAAATGGACAAACTTTTTGCATGGGGAATGCAAATTGCCTGTAGGAAATATCAAGGTCGTAGACCGCTAGGTTTTCCCGTTGAGCGAAAATGTTAATGTGGCATCCTGTGAGCGACAGGTCGTAGTGAACACTTGATGCAACACGCAAGGGAAGTTGATGAGTCAATGAGAGGAAGGCGTGTCATTCTTTTTTCAACTTGCCCAAATGTTGTGTTCTACGCAAGCAAGGAGCCTGACTGTTAGAAATTAGACAATCGTAGTATCCTCAATCAAGTGCCCGCATCCTCGATAGGATCCATGTGCCTGTGTCCTACAGGCACTTGCGTATCACGTACACACCCCTCGCACCCAGCAAGGGGCCAGTATTCGCACTTATGACCAGAGTGTGCCACAAGTGAATGGAACTTCCATTGTCCTTCACAATACATTTACCACGCACACAACAATGGTACGTTCCATTTTCATGGCGTCCCTTGAGGTGGCAGTATGAGGAACTAACGGTACCTGCACTCACCTTAAAGTATGGACGCTCCTCTCTATGACCCTCTACAGATCAGGAAGACCAAACAAACACTCGTACTGGGTGTTGTTGGTGACTGAGGCTTTAACTTGTTCAGTCGACACTCCAATTTGGGTGAGCTGTCACGGGTGCCAAACAAAGTAGACTATCTGAGGAAACAAACTCCCACAGACCAAACAGCTTTGGTATGACGCTTTTCTTCAACTCAAAGAGTTTTCACAGAAGTGGAATCATAGAAGCACATTCCTGCACAGGCTTCTGTTTAGAGTTGAAGCTTTTATGAAGGATTAAGTCAGGTGAAAAGCACGTCAGAAATCAGAAAAGCGGTCTGATTAAAAGCTCTTTTAGGGATTTTCTGCTCTTTTCTTCAGAAAAGCAGGATGAGGGAGAAGTCACATTGGGGAGCACTTGCTTTTGGCACAAACTGATGTATTCCTCTTTCCGTCTAGGCTCCGTCCCAACCCCATTTTCTTAAAGTCATGCTTTTCTCTTGATGAGAAAACCAGAGCGAGCTTCAGCAGTGAACCCAAGGCGTGTTAAAGATGATGGATGTCAGACATCTTTTCTTTTTTTTCCTGCCTCCTGGTCTGCATATCTGTCAGCACTCAGTCATGCAACTTGTGTCCTGACATAAAAGCTCCAAAGACGAGGCTCGGGGTGCCGGTGCTGGTCGGTGTAGGCTTACCCCGGTTGTGTTACGGGGGGCAGGGGGAGGATGGCACTTCAAATGCTGCTGGGGGGGAAAGTGGAATTTGATCTTTTTGAGACTTTCTGAGTGCAAACTGGATGGAACCATCAAGTGACGAGGGAGCGTCTCGCCGGGCGTGTTTTTGCTCTGTAGAGCCTTGTTCTGGTAACATTTTGCTGACCTTTGGCGGCAGCTGCCCCTGCCATTTGCAAACAAAGACAAATGGTTGGACAGACTCCCTGTGGCCTGCAGAGCCTCTGCTGTTCCAGATAACATGTGCTTCCTTTTGGCCTTTTCATATATAAATACTTCAACTTAAGACGCGGCCTCCTACTGCTGGGAACTTGATATCCAGATATTTGTGTTGACCGTGTGCTGTTCTTTACAGTTGGGCCTGCTTTTTATGACCTTCATGTATCACTAGAAAAACATGAACCCATTGACATTACACCCTGTCAATGTACTTGTCAGAAAAAAACAGTGACCAATTAAATATCATAGTCTTATAGTTAGGGCTGTGTATGTTGACGCATTAACGCACGAGATAAACAAATCATGATTAACGCGTTAATATTTATTAATGCAAATTAATTGCACCAAATTAATTGGTTTTCAGTACTTTAATCTTGATATTTTTTTGGTTTAGATACTTGATCCATGGTCTGTCATATCATGCAAGTTTCATACTGTAAATAAAAAAAATAAATAATCGGGATTAATTTTCCTCCAGTTTGCGATTAATTAGTTAATTTTTTTAATCAATTCCCGGCCCTACTTATAATACTTTTGAGTTTACTTGAGTAGGGCTGCCACAAACTATTATTTTAATATCCGACCAATCACCAATTGTTCTTTCCGATTAGTCGACTAATCTGATCGTGCACAAAATGTATGTAAAGCACACATTTTAACCATCATTAGCTTTAAACTAACTTAAACTCACAACCTTGTTCAGCTTTACTACACTCTAACTCCATATATAATAAAAAGTGACGACTAATCAACTGGTAAGTTAGTCATCGATTAGTCGACTAGTCGTGGCAGCTTTACACTTGAGTAGCTTTGTCTTAATGGACCACTACTTTTACGCCATTACTAGGGCTGCCACGATTAGTCCACTAATCGACAATTAAAATAGTTAGCAACTAGTTTAATAGTCGATTAGTCGTAACTTATATGATATAGAGTCAGAGTTTAGTAAATCTGAAAGTTATAATGGCATTCTGCTAGCTTTTTTGGAATATTTTGGCATTTATTACGTTTTCTTAGGCTAATTTGGAGTTTGCTAATATTTCACCTACATGTGTTTTTGCAAATTTTTAGATTTGTTTCGTTTTTTTAGGCTGTTTTGGAGTTTAGTTAATATTTCAGCTGCATGCTAGCTGTTTTGGCTAACCTAGGGTTTTTTTTTGTTTTTTTTAAGGCTAATTTCGCATTTAACTATTTTAGCTGGCTATCAGCTTCAGCTTTTTCAGCTATTAGCTTCAGAAATTTCAGCTATTATGTTCCAACATCTTCAGCTATTGGCACTAATATCTTGAGGAAATTCAGCTTACAGCATTCACACTAGCATTATCACAGGTAATGATATATATCAAGTTTTTAGTTGGTTTAAAGCTAATCACGGATAAGATGTGTGCTTTGCATCAAGTTTGCGCATGACCCAATTAGTTGACTTATCGGAAAAAATAATCGGGGATTAGTTGACTATTAAAATAATCGTTTGTGGCAGCACTTCCTTTACTTTTTCTGTTTTTAACTATTTATTCCAAACACCAGAGAGTTGTATTCTTTTCCAAAAGATGGTAAAAAGATTAACGTTGTATTACCGTATTTTCCGGACACCAGATTATAATTAGCTTTGTCAATGAATGGTCTATGACAAAACAACTGGAACCAGTTCAGTTCACAAGGTAACCAGTAGGTGACTTATTAGAAAAAGTGTTGTTTTTGCCATCGTTACAACAAAATAGATGGAAAACACATTGCTGCTGTCCTGTATTTATCCTTCCAAAGAGGAAATGGTAGTTGCCTTGGATACGCCAAACGAGCTTTGTTCCTTCTTACAACTTACTGGTTATTCATTTCAGGCAAGTGCTCAGTACAATATTTACCAAAATGTATTCGATTTGGTACTTATTATTGGTGAAAATATGAACATTGATATTCTTTCATGAACACAGGTAACTGTAGATTTATCCAATTTACAGGAGACATTAATTGCTGCAGTTCCTCACATGACCACTAGAGGCTGGTTTCAGAAATAGCATATTACCAAATACTATTAAAGTTTCTAGTTAAATATCATTTGCGAAGAAACTTAACCACAAATGGGGGCGTGGTCTTGTGATTGACAGGTGACCATAGACTTATCTACTCTAGAATGGTCTTGTTGTGTTCTAACAGCTGTAAGGTTAGCTTGTCACTTGTAAGGGATATGAGACGAGACAAAAGAGTCAGAGATGAAAGTAAGACTTTATTAAGTGCTTTCATCGTAACTCTAGAACTAGTCCAGGGGTCGGCAACCTTTAACAGTAAAACAGTCAATTGGACTCGTTTTCTACTGATCAAAACCTGGAAGGAGCCGCATAGTCTTACTTTAACCTTTAAGAAATTTGGATTTACATTCATGACCTTCTTTTTTTTAATAATAAATATGGATTATGTCTATTTTTGACACACAAAAAAACAACAATAATGTAAAAAGAAACTAGCATCGTTCAAAACACAAACAAAAACAAGTAAATTTGTCTTTATGTTCCACAAATGCATGTCATTGTTTATGAAGCTTAACAAGATGAACGCTTGACATGACCTATATTTGTTGGTATTTTTCATCTCCGATGCAACAGGGACGCTGCAGTGTGTTGTTTATCCATCGGCGCTCCCTTTGCTGTTCAGTCCTTCACCATAAACCCTCTTAAGCAGCTATTAATCTGTGTGACTTTGACAAAAGCAGGTGGCGGGTTCTCACTGCTGCGTTCTCCCCAACCCCCTTTCCCTCTGCTACTGTACTGCAGTCGACCGGTGGCGTAACGAGAGCATGTGACCGGAAACACGGGGAGCTCTGGAAAAACCCACGTTGACGGATGGTGCTCACATCAGGCAGCTCTGCTGAAATATGCTAATGTGCAATTGTTGGCCAACTCTGACCGCTCCCTGACCTGCGGTCCGGGCATGAGAGCAGATGCCCCAAAGCCCGAGAATCTTCGTCTGGTGTTTTAGTCTATCTGATGACATAACATTCAAATTTAACCGTCCTCACATCTGTTTGGGCTAAAAATGGCTGCACAGTTTGTTGTTTTTGCTAATGTTGAAACAAAATAGATGGAAAACACATTGCTGCTGTCCTCTATTTATCCTTTGGAAGGAGGAAATGGGGGTTGCCTTGGATACGCCACACAAACCTCGTTCCGTCTTACAACTTACTGGTTCATCGTTTCAGGCAAGTGCTCAGTACAAATATTTGCTGATACAGGTATCGGCCCTCTGGACTCGAGCCTATCCCAGGTGAAGGTGGAATACACCCTGGACAAGTTTCCAGTCTATCATAGGGCTTGAATATGATCATCTGTCTGTCTGGGGGGGTCGCGGGGGCAGCAGTCTAGGCAACGAGGCCCAGATTTCCCTCTCTCCGGTCACTTCCTCCAGCTCCTGTAGGGGGCCTTGAGGCGTTCCCAGACCAGCCTCTCTCTTTAGCGTGTCCTGGGTCTTCTCTGGAGCCTCCAACCAGTAAGAAATACCCTGAACACCTCCACAGGGAGGCGTCCAGGAGGCATCTGGACCAGATGCCGAGCCACCTCAACTGGCTCCTCACGATATAGAGGGGCAGCGGGTCCACTCTGAGGTCTCTTTGGATGATCGAGCTTCTGGATTCTTCAATTATCCATTAAAATAAAATTAGATGGTGGTTTTGGTTTACTTTCTACCTATAGATTACAATAAATTAGTCTTATTTAGAGAACTGAGAGTATATTTAATATCTAGTGCCCTGTAACTCATGCCAAAGGTGTGGAGATGAGTGTCCTGACTATATTTGTACTACGCTAGAGTACAGTTTGGAGCGATCACAGCACCCAAATGAACTGTAGTTTCAGTTAAAACATAACAAGGATGGTATGGCTGTACTTGTGGCGGTCATAGCCTCAGGAAGGGGTGAGGTATAGTTTTGGAGTTGAATTTGATCCTAACATCAAAGATTAGAAATAATCCACCTGCTACATTCAGGAGAGCATAGATGGTGGAGGTGATTTATGGTTTTAGGTTTCATTCCTCACCACATCGATCACGGAGCGCGATGATGAATGACCAGGTTTGCCTGTTTTAAAGTCTTTCCGTGGATAATGGTTCTTTGACTCGGAGACAACTCACTTAAAGCGAGCTGGAGTGCTTCAGAGCTGCGTCAAGAACTTCCACAAGGGTCTGTGGAAATGTACTGGCTGCTGTATATAAAACCGTTAGACTCCTGGTGATGAATGAGGCGTCTCGTGTGAGTTACTGTATTCAGATGGAGCGGCTGGATTTACGCCTCACTCTTCGGATTGCTTTAACATCCAGCATTTTACAGGCTAAATGTTGGCTCGGTCGGCGTTTCCTCCGAGGGTTCTTGTAAAAACCGCTGCAGGGGTTTGGCGTGCACGCTCGACGGCCTTTTCCCTAGACGCACACGTTTGGCGCAGACGGCTGATGATGAGACAGAAACGCCACCCCACAAACAAACTCCCTCTCACGCCACTGTCAGATGCCGGCGTTTCGGCCTCAAAATGTTTACCCGGCCCCTGTGCGGTGCCGCTCGTGTTATTGCTCTGTAGCTGCTGACCTCAGGGTCACATTCCAGGGAAACCCTCGCGGGGGTTTGCCTTTATTTACAGCTGGAAGACGCATAAAAACAATGGCGGCGTTATAGAGCTAAAGGAGGAGATAATTTTATTTATCGTGTCTCCTTTGAGAGATGAAGACTGTTGAAGGTTATCATCATATTGTGGCTGAGACTCCCAAGGTGGAACATGGTGGAATATATCACTCTGAAGCAAAGAGAGACCTCAAACCCACACTGGATTGAACCATTCTGTGGGTTTGTCCATTAAATGAGTTTTGCACGACACAAATCCTAAAATAAACAGTTGGTTTACTCAATCGGAGCTCCCTGGATTTAACTTGCTGCTTCAAGATGGCTTAATACTTACCAGGAAACTAGTTTTGATTGTCCTCGGGATTATGTCAGTGATTGTTAACGAGATGGACGATGAGTGAGGTCGTGACCTTTTTGTTTGTATTGGTAGGCTTTAAAGCCAGTTTGTCTGAATTTTTTAACTTTTTGAAACTGGTAAAAACAGCTGCCACAAAGGGTCCGGGCAGATTTTGATAGTTATCCTGTAAAGTTGATATTTTAGCATTTTAAAAGCGTAAAACCACACCCTGGGTCCTGTGCAAATCTGGTACCACACCTTAAATAATAAGAAGCTTCAATCTGGAAATCGGTGTTACCAGTGTGTTTGTAGAAACCATCTCCTTGATGTTCTTCCCTGGAATTTTCCTCATGACGTGACTTCTGAAAAGCCTGAATTATAAATTCTGACATCTGTTCTGCATTTGTCTGAGTTTTTTACTCTTAAAAATGCTCTTTCTACTCTGTCATGTCACTGAATTTTCTTTGGGCTGTTTAATATATTTGTCTTAAATTTACATCCAACCCTGTTAAAGCTTAAACCTCCCTTTTTATCATCTAATTAGGGGTGCACCATATGAGGAAACTTGCGATCTGCGATACTGGTGATTAATATTGCAATTATGATTTGACTTGAAATACACAAATAATAACAAATAAAAAAAAAACAATGCATTATTTCTCTGTAACAGCTTTGTATAAATAAAAGTCAACATAACTTAAATTATTGGGTCCGCCCGATTGGTCCTGAAGGGGCCTCCCGATTGATTGTGAATTGGTCCGCCCGATTGCTCGAGAATGGGTCCGCCCGATTGGTCATAAAGGGGTCCACTCAATTGATCAAGAATGGGTCCCCATTGATTGGTCGTGAATGGGTCCGCCCGATTGGTCGTGAATGGGTCCGCTCGATTGATCGTGAATGGGTCCCCTCGATTGATCGTGAATGGGTCCCCATTGATTGGTCATGAATGGGTCCGCCCGATTGGTCATGAATGGGTCCGCCCGATTGGTCGTGAATGGGTCCCCATTGATTGGTCGTGAATGGGTCCCCATTGATTGGTCATGAATGGGTCCCCTCGATTGATCGTGAATGGGTCCCCATTGATTGGTCGTGAATGGGTCTGCCCGATTGGTCGTGAATTGGTCCGCTCGATTGTTTGTGAATGGGTCCCTACCGGCTGGTCCTGAAGGGGCCCGCCCGGTTGGTCGTGAATGGGTCCACCAAATTGGTCCTGAAGGGGCCCGCACTATTGGTCCTGAAGGGGTTCGTCTGTGTGTTCAAATTTCCAGTGGCCCGCAGGTTCCTTTCACAAAATCAATAATTTGGAGCTCCAGACATTTTCCAAAATCAACAAAACATATTTAAATGTATTTGTTTTATTGGACAAGATGAAACATATGCTATTGCAGTAAAGTGTTTATAAACAACTAATTTAAATTAAATGTTTTTAAAATAGTTCAAGGAATATAGGCTGATTAGTTCCCCCACACTATTTCAACCTTACCAAATCTGGCCCATTTGGCAAAAAGTTTGAACACCCTTGTACTATTTGATTAGTTATGAGATAGTTTAACATTTAAGACCATTTATTGCAGTTTATGCCGTCTTTTGCGATGCTCGTATTGCACGGGCTAATATAGTGTCAACGATACATTTTTGACTTATTGTGCAGACCTAATTCCGATAATCTTTTGTTGTAATGTTAAATTAAAAACTTGCCATCTCTACAAGTTAATTTTCTAATATTAGTAAGTATGCTTTTTTAATAACAGTTTAATATGTTTGAGATATTTCCTGATAATTTCCTGACCGAACATTTAAACCCCTTAAACAAACTTTTCAAATAAACTTTTAAATCATTTTGCGACGGTTGACCACTTAACTGTGTAAAAGTAATGGCTGCTAATAGACTCTCAGCCTGAGAGACATTAAAAGAGCAGATATGTGAGTGCTGCGATGCTAACTGCTCTGCTCTTTTTCCCGGTCAGGACGGCTGCAGGTTCATATTTATAGATCTCTTTGCTTCAGGACCTGATTACAGTTCAGGCGCTTTGCTGAAGCGGTAAAGCAAATGCTGCATCTGTATGCATCAGTACGAACTCTCCACACCCTTTCATGTCATTTGGTTTAGTTAGACCACATTCAATTATAACATGGAGGTAATTAAAGCTCAAAGGGAAAGAGCTGCTACTTATCGTACATTGGAACGATCATATATTCGCAAGATGAGTCACTATTTTTGATATTTCTTTCCAAAGTGTTGACCATTAAAAGCAAAGCAGGCGTTTGAGGTGCAATTACTTCCAATTTCTTGAGAGAAGTGTGATGGAAAAACATTTTTAGTCTGTATATAGTTAAAATCTCTTAATTTTGGTGTTTAAATTTAGGTTTTTGTTGTAAAAAAAAGTATTAAAGGTTGAAAAAAAGTTCATTTCTTGAACTGTAAACTCTATTCATTAAAATCTAAAGTAGGCGTGTGTTTGTAAATCATTTATATGTTTTCATAGTTTCAAGTGTGTTTAGTCGGTTGCACATACTGGCGCTCTACAGCAAAAACTGGGGCTGAAACGCCTCATTTTGTCATTAAAAATGCACCCCAGCCTACTTTCCTTACTTAGATCTTCTAACCTCCCTCTCATCAAGCAGCTCGTGTGATCAGCGACCCATCCAGGAGGTAAAAAGATACCGTACGTCATCATAACATCTGCGGCCAGCTGTTGTTTTTGGTGGGGGGTGATATCTTGGAAGAGTCGGCGACGGACCAGAGAGACTTTTCTGAGTTCATATGATGTCATATGAGAAGGAAACACTGAGGTCATCCCTGATTATTCCTGGTGTCCTTTGCCAACGTTTGAAAGTCTCACGCCTTTATGCGCCGGTCCACATTTACTGTAGCAGCCAGATGTTGGCGGGCCGCTCCACTTTTCTCTTCGGTTCATGGAGGACGCCGAAGGAATCTCCAGTTTCTCCGCAGTGACCTACAATGCAGAGAATCCAGCTCTGTAGAAGTGGGCTGGCACCATTTTTTTCCTTTACAGCAGAATCCCTTGACAGTAACTCAAACGAACAAGCTTAATCTGACAGAATAATGTGTATGTGTGTGTGTGTGCATGTTTGGCTGCCTCCCTCCAAATCTCATTGACTATAATACCCTGGCAGTGCTGAAAGTGACTGCAAGGCTCTATTGACTGAGTTTCTGGGTTAAGTTGGTGGCTGAGTAGCTTGCTAATCTCTTTCTGCTCGACTGATCTCCTTTCTCCGCTGATTCTTGATTGTTTTGGCCCACGTGCCTCACACAGCCAGTCCTTTTCTGGATCACGGTTGGCTCCGCGAGACGCCTCGGAAGCGGGGTCAGCGTCATCGTTTACCACCCCTCACTGCTGGTGTTGCTTCCAGCCCAGAGATTGCTGGACTTAAGACCGTGTTAAATCACGGAGATTTCTGTCTTTAAGCAGATCGGCTTTGCTCAAGCTGCTGTAATGACGAGGCCTGGGAACGGACGGATACTCTCCAGAGATGCCCCCCGACGCAAGAGAGGACTCGGGGACCGTTCCAAATGTGTTGTAGCGTTTTATCACGTAACCCTATATGTGCCTGTTAGACCTTAATACCCAGTAAACCCTGCTGGTAGCCAGTGGGAGCTCCATGAGACCCCACTCGCCATCGTGGGAACATTCCTGAGGCAGCATTATTCAGTAATTTCCACCATGTGTGGTTCTTCCAGAGGCTTTTGCTGCGTGGAGAATCCCACTATTAAAAGGACATGGGCTTCCTGTTATTCCCAGCTAGACATTAATGTGTATTAGTGAAAGGCCTGATGGTAAACGTTTGGCTGAGTTGTATTTTAGCTGCTAAAATTCTGATAAAGGTTGTATTTTTATGTTTTGTTGATTGTCCTATTTGAAACACACACTTGAAGATTGGATTTGACCCAGCCAAGGGTCAGAGTCCCTCCTCTCCGGGTGAACAGAAGTGGTTGGTCATGATGAATTTGGAGCAATAAGACGGTCGATACTAATGTACCTTCCCAGCAAAGCAAAACATCCATCATCTGACCAGCGTTTTTAAATTGAACGCTAATATTGTCAATGCTGAGATGATCTCAAAAAACAGATTTAGTCTAATTCTCATCAGCAACTTCCTCTCTTTGGAGTGACTCTTGTTAAAGTCTTTGACAATCCCTTTTTGTTGGTGCTTCCACAAACAATTATTTTGATAGTCGACTAACCCCCAACTAGTTGAATTAAATTGATTTGATTTATTCTGGAATAATATTTCTCCCTTTATATTGTTCATAATTATGTTAAACATTATGGTTTTAAAGTTTGAAAAATTGCCTATCTTTTTGGATTATTTTGGCATTTACTAAGATTTTTTAGACTGTTTTTGAGTTTAGCTAATATCTCAGCTACATGGTAGCATTTTTGTCCAATTTAGGCTTTTTTTTTCCATATTTTTTAGGCTATTTTGAAGTTTATCAGGGCTGCACGGTGGCGCAGTGGTTAGCGCTCTCGCCTCACAGCGAGAAGGCCCCGGTTCGAATCCCGGCTGGGACCTTTCTGTGTGGAGTTTGCATGTTCTCCCCGTGCATGCGTGGGTTTTCACCGGGGACTCCGGCTTCCTCCCACCGTCCAAAAACATGCTTCATAGGTTAATTGGTGACTCTAAATTGCCCCTAGGTGTGAATGTGAGAGTGAATGAGTGTGTGATTGAGGCCCTGAGACAGACTGGCGACCTGTCCAGAGTGTACCCCGCCTTCGCCCATTAGTAGCCGGGATAGGCTCTGGCACCCCCGCGACCCCGAAAGGGTGGAAGCAGTCTGGAAGATGAATGAATGAATGAATGAAGTTTATTATTTTAGTCGGCTACATGCTAGCTGTTTTGGCTAACCTATTTTTTGTCGTTTGATTTTTAGTCTAATTTGGCGTGTTTTGGATTTTGGCCCCTTGTGAGATTAAGTTTGACTCCCCTGATCTAAAGTCATTCCACGACCTCTGTTAGAGCTCCAAAGGGTCCAGTGCAATGTGGTTTTTTTGTGGCAGTGGAAGGCGGGTGCCTCACCAGCCTAACCCTGAGTCATGGAATTTGGATTTTGGACCTTCTATCCTCTATTGGTAGTAAAACACTACTCTACATTCTATCTTTAGAGCGTAGTCTTTGTGGCGTCACTATCGTGAAGTGTTTGGGTGTTTTGGCTAACGCAAATAAAAACAGACCTTTTGCTTGATTCCAGCCGTCAGCGAGGCCTCATTGTGCTGAGTCGTGCGCTAATGTGAGTTTTCCTGTTGTGTTGGCGACCGTTTTCCCATCTGTATGTAACACAAGTTTGGGAATATCCCAGATTTTTACTTTCTTTTTAAGTCTAATCCAAGTTGAGGTCAATCATCTCTGGATAAACTTTCTGACCGTTAATGCTTAAAAGTTTCTGCCTTGTGATTTTTTTTTTTCCTTCAACAATCCTGTCTTTATTTCTCGCTGTGACATCATCGCTGCTCCTTCCCACTTCCTGCCCTGACAGGAAATGAACCACCCAAAAGCGGAGGCGGCGGTGCACAAGGACACACCTGTGTCCACCACACTGTGGACTCTGTGTTCCTCCTTGTTCTGGAGGTGCGACTCTTTCTTTAAAGAGGGAACAGGGCACCTTTTTGGCGCATTTGTGTTTTTTGGACAGAGGTCAACAAAACGGTCGTGTGGCTGCAGGCGCGCCGCAGTTGGAGCGTCAGAGTCTGAGGGGGGAGTGTTGTTGTCCTGATCTGTGCACAGCCTGTGGCCCTTCATCATAAGCTAGCGCCTGTGCTGCAGGCCTCGCCTTTGTTTTCAGGAGCAGCTGCTCGCCGGCCCCTGCGCTGTTGTGACTAAAGCAACTGTTCCCCGCAGCTGCACGAGCGCATGTGTCACTGCCACACCTGTTCAATTGCCTTGTGTTGACTGAGCAATATCATCCATTAACTTAAGGCAGCAGGCGGGTGGCGGTGGGTTTATTTGTAATCTGAGCTGCCCTGTTTTTTTTTTTTTTTTTTTTCTCTCGTGTCTGCACATCTTGTGCACTTTGACACACTTTTAGTGTGTTTGCAGTGAAAACACACACCCGTGCGCAGGCTCTTCATGCCACATGCCGTCCCAGAGAACAGCTGAGGCCAGATTGGCAGCACGGTCACACAGCAGACCCCCCCACGGATACTTCCAGTCACCCTACACGCCTGAATTTGTTTTTTTATCCATCCAAACTGTGATTCAGCGGCTTGTTTCAGTTGGAATAAGACCTGTGGTGGATGAGTCAGCCCTGTTAATGATTTGCTCAAACGTTGAAAAGCTGGTCAGCGTTTGTCGGGTCCTGCAGACTTGTGAGTCACAGGCCGTGCACACGTAAGAGTTTTGACGAGCTCCTCCACCTGAGTCATGTTTGAAATGATCAGCCTGCGCCGGCTAGCGTGCTTATTAGGCCGTCTATGTTGTGCTAAATAACGGCAGCGTCTGCAGCTCGTCTTCGTTAATGACGAAGGGTTCGTTCTGAAGATGGAGCCGCGCTCGCAGCTTTTCGGCGTCTTGTTAAGTCTCCCTCTCGAGCACTCTTCAGCGTTAATCCCCCCCGCATTCTTGCAGTGGAGAAATCTCTGCTCTCTGCCAGCTGCTCGGTTCTCAGGGTGAACAAACACGGCCGACCGATCCACAATGTTTGACTAGAGGTGGCCTGCTGGAGGGACGACGCACGGCGGCTGTTTTGCCGCTCCAAATCTGCTTAATCGTGATTTCTGCTCTTTTACAGGAATGAATTAGTGGATTTGGTCTGACCCTTTAACCCCCGCGGAGAGGAGAAAGCCACTTCTGAGGTAAGAAGTAAACAGCGGCGGCTGAGTGGTGGCGTTTCTCAGCAGAGGGAAAACAACTGCTTCCAGTAATCTTTGCACTCTAGAGTTCAGAGATTATTAGGAATTAAAATTTCAGGTGTTTTCATCTGACAGATTTCTGGGCGTTCACACCAGATTATGTTTGATCCCCGAAGACTGTTTTCAGATTGAGGTATTGCTTAAAAATTCAGTCCGATCATCTTTTTTTTTTAATCTAGTTTCAAAGCGTTCCAAGTGGTGATTTAATATAGATTTCGCCATTTTTAAGCCAAATTAAAAAAAAAAAATGTTGCTTTAGGGCACAGTTTCTGCAGAACGGCAGGAGATAATTCAAAGGTCAAGTGGGATCGAGCAACCCCGCCCCCCTTCCCCTCCTTTTTGCTGAGATCTCAGAGCAGAGATCTTGTGATTTTTTTTTTTACACGTCACAAATACCATCTGTTTCAAACTGCATTTTTTTCATCTGCTCCCGATTCATAAAGATTTGAATAAAGAAACATTCAAAAATGCCATTTTGAGCTTAATTTTCTTACCACGTGCCCTCTATCATCAGAAAAATACCACAAGAACATGTTAAGAACTCCAAAAGCATGTTTTTTTTATCGGAGTGTGTCTTTTGGACCAAGCTCCAGTTTGGGGGTCTCCAACATGGATCACATTTGGGACAGACTGACCAAAGCTGTGACGTCGTTTATGGATATTTCACCCTTTAACACCAGAGCCAGCAAGGCCAAGTGGGCCCCATATGGTTTAAAAGTGGGCAGAAAATGTGGGCCACACCTGTGTTGTCCCACATTGGCTTAATGATTCCGTTCCCTGGACTGTGGAGCTCGCTACACTGTCTACCGGGCGGCTGGCTAGCATAGCAAGCTAGCCCACTGGGTTACAACTGAACCCTTCTGCTGTCTTTGGGGTCCAGATGACTCCAACCATAAATTGATCTGTGATTCCTTCCATGACAAATGTGGACAAAGGTTGACAGGATTTTATGTCTGCAATGGACATTAGTGAAACTCAAAAATCAATGATAAATAAAAGTTCAGCGCACTGTCTTGTGGGGTCCAGATGACCCCACTTTTAATGTGAACAAGCCAAGGAGAGTGGAAGGGTTAAACCAGGGGTGTCAAACTCAATCACACAAGGGGCCAAAATCCAAAACGCACCTTAGGTTGCAGGCCGAAGAGGAAAAACATTTAAAACTAAAGTCGATAGCTGAAAACACTATATAGCTAAAAACGCTGAAGCTGATAGCTGAAGACGCTGAAGTCGA